>NW_015543492.1:684602-686179 GCF_001515605.1 Sinocyclocheilus anshuiensis
CACATGCGTACCGAACCGAAAGACCCGTACCGAAACGGTTCGGTACGAATACGTGTACCGTTACACCCCTAAAACTTATACATATTAATAAATAATAATTTCTCTCTGTGTCTCTCTCTATACATACATACATAATATACTGTATATAGTGCTGTCAAATCGATTAATCGCATCCAAAATAAAAGTTTGTGTTTTTTGAAATGAGCCAATGGCATCGAGCCTCTCGACGTCTTTAACGGCTTTAAACCAATCAGGTGAGACGTTGACAGCAGTCAGGGTTGGTTGAGTGACTCACCGGCGTTTAGCCAGTAAAGCTCGGGTGACGAGCACTCACTCGTCCCTCGTCGCGACGCCGATCTGAGGGGAAGCGTAAACGTCAATTTCCTTTCGTTTTTACTGTCAGTTTTAAATTAAAACTATATTATAATCATCGTAAAGGCATGTATTTGGTATCCTCATGACTGTGAGTCGCGATAAGAGATGAAAAAAGCGAGAAAGCGACTGCCGGAGACATGAAGGTACCGGTTATAAATCCACTGAATGTATGAGGGAGATTCATTATTATGTCACTGACTGTGTTAGAAGTCCGTTATGATGTCGCTAAGTGTGTGTTAGATCCATAAGAAAACCATTTAATGTGTATATGAGAGATTTATTATGCCACTGAATGTGAGAGCAGATCCATTATGTAGACACTGAATGATTGACAGGTCCATTATGACGTCATTGATATCTGTTATGATGTCACTGAATAAGTGAGACATGTATAATAATGTCTAGTTCACTGATTAACACTTTCATTAATTCATAATTCCGATTATTTGCTGTAACTTATATTTGGGTTATTGTGATGCTCATCGTATGTCATCATGATTTTGTTCCTAATATTTAGTTTTGGTGGCTTAGCTGCATGATTATATCGGTATATGAAGCTCTGGCTACGATGTTTATTCCTGCATCGTGATTTATAGGTTATACATTGCTCAATTTCCAAGAAAGTTCACAGCCAATTGGGCATTTACTTTGCTGCAAGTGTTAATTTTGCATCCTGCCTCAGACATTTTGTACCTTTTCTGCAGAACAGTTGCCATGGAAGAAACAGAAGCTCCTGGACATCCATCAGGCCCTTTACAGTCTCTGCACTGGCTACCTATTAAATTCCGTATCAGTTACAAAATATTATTACTTGCCTATAAGGCCCTTAATGGGTTAGCTCCTGCGTACCTAACTAGTCTTCTACCACGCTACAATCCATCACGCTCCCTAAGGTCGCAAAACTCAGGACTTTTGGTAGTACCTAGGATAGCAAAGTCCACTAAAGGAGGTAGAGCTTTTTCGCATTTGCGCTATATAAATAAAGGTGACTTGACTTGACTTGAACAGCGACCCCGTGGACATCGAGACCCTGCGGCGGGCAGCTGTGAGCGAAGGAGGTTTGCTGACGGATGGCATCAGAAGAAAAGTTTGGTCCAAACTCCTCAGTATCAATGTGTACAATCTACCTGCCAAACCCTGTAAGCAGGGCCGTGCACAGACCTTTTGAGGGGCATGTGCTGAAACTGAAAAAGGGCACCCCC
>NW_015543492.1:686225-692191 GCF_001515605.1 Sinocyclocheilus anshuiensis
AACTCTTTTTAATACCTTTCATTCGCTAAATATATTTGTAAAACAGACAGACAGACGTAAAGGGTGACCAATAGCATTGATTTATTGAAGAAGAAGAAAAAAAAAAAGGACACCGGAGTGTAAGGACAAAAAGTGCATGTGCTCTGCACAGGTTGAGCTCTACCTGTGCACATGCCTGCCTGTAAGTATGTGTTTGGGTTCGTGTGGAACGTACCACAATAACGTCAGTGTTTAAAAAAAAAACGTTTTTCTTATTTCCCTCATTTAAATCCAAAGATGTCCGAGAAGACCACAAAGACTACAGACAGGTGGTGCTTGATGTCAGGAGATCAATGCGGCGTTTCCCGAAAGGTCAGTATCTGATAAATGAGTCAAAGAACATGACAGACCATCACATGATTTGATCCAGTCACTCTGGACTGTTTTGAGACATACTTCCAATCAGGACTGTCAGCCTCTATAAATGTTAATGTCCAGTATGCCATAAAATTTGACATCCAAAATGTGAAAAATTTGATTTGATAAAAAAAAAAAAAAATGTCGTCGTAAATTGCATGACATTTTTAAAAGTAAATAAATAAAATAAGTTTAAAATAAGTCAATAGCTTCTTCCATGTTGTTTTTCAATAACATTTTAATTAGAGCCCGACCGATATGGGTTTTTTGGGGCCGATACCGATATTAGGGAGTAAAAAAAGGCTGATATCGATATATCGGCCAATATTCTTTGTGTATATTATAGTACAGTACCAGTCAAAAGTTTGGACTCTTTCCCATTCGTGTGTCCAAACATTTGACTGGTACTATAGGCCTATATAGAATACAGTATATACATAAACAGAATATATATACATAAACACATTTTTTGCAATGATCACTCAAATGTGGTGATCAAACACTTATAATGACGTGACAGAGATACGTAATGGAGGCAGGGCATTTAACAATTTAACAATAGACTTTATTATGAACAAGAGACCTCCTTACTGAAGTGAAAGTGTTTGCTGGTGTCACTATCTCGCGAACATGCCGGCGGATCTCCACCAAATAAACGATATATCGCCTGGGCTCTAATTTTAATAACCTGGATAACACTAATATTTTAACTGGAGATTATATTATCAGTAGAACATAACAATTTGAGTGCAAGTTAGTGATTAATATTTCTAATAAATTTTGTGTAAATCTTGATGTACAGTATACTGTAGAAGTTGACATCTAAAATATGAAAAATTGGATTTCACAAAGAATTATGTTTTTCATTGTAAATTACATTAATTTTAAAATAAATAAACAAAAAAAAAAGTCAACCAATTTCCTTGGCAGATTGTATTATCAGTATGCATTTTTAATTAATTTATTGATTAGTGAGTTAGTGAAATATTTACAGCATACATTTACATTTATTAATTTAGCAGGCGCTTTTATCCAAACCAACTTAAAAATGAGTAATGCAACAAATCAATTCATCTTAAGGAGGCAGCAACACAAGATGTACTAAAATACAAAGTTTCGAACGTTGTCTAGAACAGGGAGGGAAATAAGATATTAAAGTATCTTCTTTTAAATTAATTTTGTTGTATTTCTTTTTCGGATTGTTTTTTAATCCTTAAATGTTCTGTATTTCCAGAGTTAAATTAGACTTTTAATTCCAGATTTTCAATGTAGACTTGTGACCTTTTGACCTTCGAATATCCAGATATTCCTATTGATATATAAATATTTGCTTATATAACCACCAGTTATATAAGATTTTATATACACAGGACTTCAAACCAACACACACAGGACTTCAAACCAACCACACCCACTGCAAAAACTCCCATCTTCTCCTTCTGTCTCCTCACTGAGGAACTAAATGACTAAATGTAAATGTAAATGTAAATGTAAATTTTAGAGATATAATATGCTTAAGATTTTTATTTATTTATTTTTAATTTTTTGCTTTAAATCCTAAAATGTTCTATATTTCAAGGTTTAAATTTGATTTATTTTTATTAATCCCATATTTTCACTGTGGTCTCAGATTTTTGGACCTCACTGAGAATATCTCAGTGTTCTTCTTGATAGAAATGTTTGCTTGTATAATCACCACTCTTTCCAGTGTCCTTCGGGGACATTCCCTCACTGTGAATTCAGAACAATGCATTGATTGTGTGTCATCTATCCCAACACAAATACCTTGAGCTTCCCATGTGATATTTGGACCGTTGAGGTTTGAAGCTGCAATAATCAGGGCGATTTTTACACATAATGTCTACTGGATGTGTTTGGTCCTACTATAATGGAATAATTCATTTTCATCTGCCATGCTTTTTTTAAAGTAATATGTTTGTTTTTATGGTGATGTAATTGTTCTCAGGCATGTGTGTGGACGAGCGAGAGGTTCTCCAGGAGCAGCTGATCGACATCATTCTGGATGTTTTGAGGAGAAATCCTCAGCTGCACTATTACCAGGGTTATCATGACATCGTGGTGACCTTCCTGCTGGTAGTGGGAGAGAGGATGACCATCGCAATCATGGAGAAGCTGTCCAATCATCATCTCAGGTGAATTAACCTGACCTTATGTTCTTCCCCACCTAATTCTGAGTGTTATGCGTTGCTTCTTGCACCAAAAGAGAGTTTAGTTTCATATGACCGTTTCCCCCAAATGAATATTTTAAGATTATAAATCAAAAACTAAGATTATAAATCAAAAACTGATAGTGTATGACCATCAACTTTAACATTTCTGCATTTGGCAAGCGCAGTGACTCACATTACAGTGACATTTTTATCAGTTGCATTCCCTGGGAATTGAATCCATGACCTTGTAGTTGCTGAGCTACAAAAATTGCTTCTTTTTGTTTTACTCTGATGTTGGCAAGTATTCTTATCTGTTTTATTCTGCTGGGAACTGCAGGGATTTCATGGACCCCACCATGGACAGCACAAAGCACATCCTGAACTACCTGATGCCCATTCTGGAGCAAGTGGACCGAGAGTTACATGACTTTATGATAAGGTAGACTGCTGACTAGTGATTATCTATGATTGATCAACATTATTAGGTGCATATTCTAGACTACTACAGTTTTTCCAGACATTAAACACTAAGGTAGTTCTGGCTCTAAATTGATTGGTTCAGGCATGTTTGAAGCTGTTGTAAATAACCAGCTGTGACTGCACATCAATTATATATTTTAATCCATCAGCCATAAACAGCCTCCAATTAAACTAATGAACTATATATCTTGGCAGAATATTTTTGTTGTCGGTTTTGTCTTTTATTAAATTGCTGTTCCAAATGGAAGCCCGTTTCCACAACAGAATAAAAACAGGGTTTCTGCTTGTCTTAAAAAGGTCTTAATTCACCCTTCCACAAATGAAGACCTTAAATCAGAATAGAAAGTCTTAAATTCACAAAGTCATACACTCTAAAAAAAAACACTGGGTTAAAAACAACCCAATTTGGGTTGTTATTAACCCAAGGGCTGGGTAAATATAGGACAGAACCCATCTTGGGTTCAATTTACCCAGCAAATTGGGTTGTTTATTTAACCCAGCTAATGGGTTTATTCGTTTTTACTATATTACTAGCTTATTTTTTACTTCATACATTAAATAATGTTTACAGATTAACTTAAATCCTCTAAACGTTGCTAAAATACTCCTTTAACTTCCTTTATTTTCCTTAATTTATCATTTACAGATTTGTTTACATAGTTTTTAATAGGCTATACATATTGCCTATATTTAAACTCGTTTAACAAACATTAGAACAAAAATTCAACATTAAACAGAAGTAATTCACGTGTAATCGACCAGTCTCTGTTATTCTGTTTCCGAAACATGCTGTGACTCCATAACCTGCCAATAAACAAACAAACAATAAACAGCTCTGAGGACATTATTTAACATCCAAAGTATTATATTATGTATCTTTATGAATAAAATAGTTTATTTTATGCAAAGCATCAGGCTTTTCCATCACGCAAAAAGACCGCGACACTCGTTAAAGGTGATTCACACCGCGCGCCTGTATGTTGCTCTGCATAAAATTGAACGATATACAGCACAGTAACGATTTTATAGATAAAATAAAATGTACACAAACCTGTATTTTACCGAAGAATGCTTCAATTCGATTGCGTTTAGAACTGCTCTCTCGTGAAGAGAAGATGCAAAATCCCCGCGATAAATAACTCAACCGCTGGGTTACATCTGACTCAGGATCTGAGTAACACAAAAACTACCCAAACATTGGGTTGTTATTGTTGACCCAGGAGCTGCAAAACAACCCAAACACTGGGTTGTTACATTTGACCCAGGAGCTGGGTAACACAAAAACTTCCCAAACACTGAAAAAATATCCCCCAAAAAATGACCCAAAAGGCTCAACCCAGCATTTGGGTTAAAAAATAACCCAGGATTTTTTTAGAGTGTAGCATTAAATATTGAATGCATTGCAAAAAATGAATATCCTCCTGAACCCCCCCCCAATACAAATATATAAACACATAATGGGAGAAACAAAGTCCGAATTGTGAGATAAAAAGTCACAATTATTATTTATTTAACTGTGGTGGGAATGGGCCTTCATAATTGCCACCAACATTATGCAGATGAACTGATCAATTGGTAGGTTTGAAGTAGTTACGGTGGAAAGCTAAGCTATATAACTTATTAAGCTTAAGCAACCCCTAAGTTTACTTAAAGAAATGTACTGTTAAATACAAGTAAAGCTCTCTCTGCAGGATCTGTGACATGCTGTCAGTTATGACCGCCTTATGACTTATCCTTTATGAAATGACATTGATAACACATAACCATAAGATCAGCCATTACTGTAGTAGTCCTACTTCTAAAAGGGTGATTTACAAAACTTTACAACACACATTTTTATGCAAGAATTGATGTAAGCACTTGAACGATGTGATTCCGCTCCAAGTGCATTACTGAAATATGTTTGTTGTTACAAAATGAGCGATGAGTCAAAATTATTTTTCCGTGGTGATCAGCTTGTTTTGATCCCAGATCATTGATTTAAATGCATCTCTACCAGCTGAGGTTAAAGGGGTCATATGATGCAATTTCAAGTTTTCCTTTCTCTTTGGAGTGTTACAAGCTGTTCGTGCATAGATAAGATCCCTGAAGTTGCAAAGACTAAAGTCTCAAACCCAAAGAGATATTCTTTATAAAAGTTAAGACTGGTCCACGCCCTCCTAAAACGCCTCGTTTAAACATGCCCCACATGTCTACGTCACTGTGTGGGAAGATTTGCATAACGCCGCCCAAATGTTCACGCAAAGAAAGAAGGCGTAACTTTTATTCTCGCTGTAGTATTGTTGTTGCCGCCGCCATGTTGTGGAGACGCTGTGTGTTTCGTTGTGAAAGTGAAACTACTTTGTTTGGCCTTCCAAAAGAGGACGATATCCGCTTCGTCATGCCTAGAGCTGATCCGTGCTGGTTGCTGAGGAAATACATCAACTTCGCGCTGTGGATCGCCGGATCGGCTTTCACCGTGATCGAAGCGGAGTCCAGCCCGGGGTCGTCACATGTGGTTGCCGCAAGCCCACCGGACGCTCCTTCGTCGAATCCGCCGGCCGCGCCGTTCTCCAGCCTGCCGACCTCCGCTCACTCTAGCCCGCTGTGTGTTTCATTGTGAAAGCGAACCTACTTCGTTTGGAAGAAATCAGTGGTTAAGTTGTATTTACAACACTGTTCCAGAACAGTTCAACCCAAATATTCAGATTTGTGCAGCGCATTTAAGTACGTTTTTTATATTTAAAAAAATTTGCCACTGATGATTCAAATGCGAGTATTAAGCAGTGTAGAGTAGCGCTTGTTGTTTGTTGTTCCTCCGATCACAAATGCAGACATGGCTTTATGTTTACGCGGAGCGGAACGCAACGCAACGCGTAAAAAGACAGTACAAGTCATTATAATCAGTAATTATGTCCCCACTGGATGCAAAAAATGCCT
>NW_015543492.1:692770-696486 GCF_001515605.1 Sinocyclocheilus anshuiensis
GGACACGACTAGAAATCAGTGGTTAAGTTGTATTTACAACACTGTTCCAGAACAGTTCAACCCAAATATTCAGATGTGTGCAGTGCATTTTATGGAGGATTGTTTCCTGATCCTGCAGAGTAGCCTACAATGCGTCTGGTCACAAAGGCTGCTTCTATAAAGTGGGGCAGTTCCAACTTTGCAAGGACAGTCTGGCGCTTCTGACTCACAGCCTGTAAGTACGTTTTTTATATTTAAAAAAATTTGCCACTGATGATTCAAATGCGAGTATTAAGCAGTGTAGAGTAGCGCTTGTTGTTTGTTGTTCCTCCGATCACAAATGCAGACATGGCTTTATGTTTACGCGGAGCGGAACGCAACGCAACGCGTAAAAAGACAGTACAAGTCATTATAATCAGTAATTATGTCCCCACTGGATGCAACAAATGCCTCGTTTGTAATGGGTTTTATTGGTGTTGTCTCATCGCGCCGGGACACAGCATCACAGTATGGTAAGGGGCGTAACATTTCCGCCACACGCTTGAGGCATTCGGTCAATCACAACACACTGATAGCTGGCCAATCAGAGCACACCTCGCTTTTCAGAGCGATGAGCTTTGTAAAAATAGACGAGTTTCAGAAAGGCAGGGCATAGAGGAGAAACAATAATGTACAGTATGTGGAAAATAATGTGTTTTTTGAACCTTAAACCGCATAAACACATTGCATTACACCAAATACACAACATAATGTTCTTTTTAACAACGTCATATGACCCCTTTAATAAACGTCTCTGTCCTGAAGAGGGCAGCAGAGGGCATCCTTAAATGACTAGACAGAGTCATGAAAGAGCGTCGCCTGTTAACAGGTTTATCTTCTACTGTTATACACTGTCTGTGACTATAAAAGCTGCTGAAATCTGTGACGTGGATCTTGAATGTCTGTACGTTTGCTGCCAGTAGATGGTAGCTCTTTACACTGAATCAGACGAGAGAAGGGGGAGTTGCAGCGTGCAGTGGATGTACGGTTCACTTCACCTCTGTCAGTTCAAAACTGATCTCCCAGCAAGGACACACGCATACACACGCATACACACACACACACACACACACACACACACACACACGCTTTATGAAATATTCTCATGGGAGACTGATTTGTGTGTGGTCCTTCACCAAAGGCACTGTCACAGGGCTCAACAAGAGATTTGTTCTTCCCTGATTTTTACATCCCTGACCAACATTTTTACTCTAAAGTTTTTATTTTTCATCTGCATTATTAATAAGTGTCAGAAAAATGTTATATATAATAAATCTAAAATATATTTCTATATAATAAATGAAAAAATGTGTGACTGAATAATTAAACTTAAAATATACTGTATATATAATATATTTTAAAATTAATTATTAAAATGCTATTAATATTCTTAAAAAAATACACCAAAATATTTACAACAAATAATTACTTTCAGTAAGTAGAAAACATCTGATTTAAATTAATGGACAGAATTACTGAGTTTTTGGAAGGTTAATTACATTTTGCTTAATTTTCTTTCCACTGTAGTAAATAATTAAATTGTTTGTTAATTTTAAGACGTTTATTAGTAAACCTATATGCATATTGTTTAGTCAATTGATGTGCCTGTACTCTGGAATTTAAGGTGTAATCTTTTAATTTTGATAGTATTTATTTATTTTTGATTGTTTATATAATTTATATATTTATTTATTTATTTTTTGTTTGTTACTGTTATAGTGTTTTTTTGAGGTTTTATTGTAATAAATGAGAAATAATAGTAATTATTATGTTTATAATTTGCATGGAAATGTTTGCAGATAAATCACAAATGGAATGAGACAGTCAAGGAAAAAACAGCTATATAAATCATGTCTTGTGATAGTCTTGTGATGGTGGTGTAAGCTGATGGATACAACGGGGTACAGAAGGCCACAGGGTGTTACAGAATCTCACAGATGTATAGCACAAAATTTTAATTTTTTTATGAAATTCATTCTAATTTTAGCTGATGGTTCCAAAACTGTTAAGTAATTCTTGCAATTTCGATAAATCCTACATTCAGCTAAAATAGCTAGATAACATGCATATTTACATCAGCAGAAATTGCTAAATCTCACAGAAAACAAAATATTGAAGTTTGCATAAAAATGCTGGTGGATGGTATAGAAATAAGGTCGTATGAATGTAAGCACTGGGCTGAAACTCACATACTGATCCTCGTTATCATTCATCCTGTGTCAGACGGTTAAAAAAGCTTGCATATTGCCCACATGTGTCTTAAAGGCATACCATGTAAGATTTTTTTATTAAAATATCTAAAAACCACTAGAACAGTGTTATATATTTTGCTGACTTGTGTACTTTATCCCTCCCGTTTCGAAGAATGTTTAAATCCAGAGAAATAAGCAATTTTAACTAGTGACACGGACCGTGTCTATAGTGTCATTGTGTCGCCTGCCAATGACGTCATACTCCCTCGATTTCGATTTTTGTAGAAGACATGGAAACACCAAAGATGCTTTAATATGCTATGCATTTTATTAGACAGGTGACGACCGCACAGAGTAGCATAATAACAGATTGTTCAAACGTATCTAGTATGATAAAACAGCACTGCTTTACCCCACATACACATGACCGGAAGGAGTGGAAGCGGTCGACTGTGGCATAATAGATTGCATCGGCTGTGGGGATGAAGACGACAACTCCATGATTCCACAGCCAGTCACGGCGTCATCTAATTACGACTTTGTCTCTTTGTTTGTTTTGAATACGCGCCCTCTAGTGGCAAAAAATTACATATTGTGCCTTTAAGTGTTGTCAGCCTTGTACTGTTTGTCTTTTAAAACCTGATGCTTAAGGTTGCATGCTTACTTGCTATGCGACCATCTTGTTTATGTGAAAACCGTTTGGTGTGGCAAGCCAACAAAATTATTGATATTGTTGATACACATTTGGGACATCAAAAATGTGTGTCGACTTGCGTGCGTGTGTGTGTGCAAGTATTCACATAAACCTGTGGCTCTGCATTGCGTGCGGCTTTTCCGGCTCTCGTTTGTAAAAGCAGGTTATTTTTAATGGCGACTCATCTAAAATGTAGAGAATAAGAGGTTCTTCATCAATATTGCATGCGTGCATCTCGCCGCAGCGCTGGTCCACAGGTTTAATGGTGTTGCTCACTCAGGTGCTGTTGCTTTTGCTTTTATCAATCTTTCCATACAAGTCAATAAAACTGCAGAACTTTTAAAAAGTCCATGGGCAGATGGAACGGCCTAAAAATGTTATTTTCCCGTTCGTGTTTGTGCATCAGTCGCTCTGTACAGAAAAGCATTTACTGAGCTCTTAATAATTTTGCACGATATTGGTAAAAACTGACATTGCGATATTTTGTTTTTCTGCAATTTGAAAAATACAAGAATGCTCAACAGATGACTTGAATAGCTATATTTGCAAAGAATTAATCATTTTAGCGTTAGTGTGGTAATTTTGTTGCGGAGTGCATGTGCATAGGAAAAATATATATATATATATTTTTTTTAAAAGTAATTTTTTGTCTGAAGATTCATTCGAAAAAATAATTTTTTGTTCTTTTTTTTGGGTTTAATTTTAACAGTGAAAAAACAATAGAAATGTACAATAAAATTCACAAAATTTAATATATATCTTTCCACTTTGTTTTCAGTTTTCCTTTCCGATTTTCATAAACCAAATTCCTG
>NW_015543492.1:696933-702981 GCF_001515605.1 Sinocyclocheilus anshuiensis
TCCTGCTGTTCTTGACCAATTCAATGACCATAAAATAATAATAATTGTCATGATTTATTATTATATAATTTATTATTTTATTGTGATTATTATAAAAAAGACAAATATTAAAATAAGTTGTATTAAATATGTTGTAAAATAACATATGCGTAATAAAAATAAATTTATTTTACAGTAAAATTACAATTCTAATATTTCCATCTAAAAGCATTAAGAAGCATTTCAAAAGAGAAGTTTCTCTGTGGTTTTCCGCCAAAATAAAAGCTCTATGGTTTAAATGTTTGAAAGCCAAAAAAAAGCAAACATAAATATTAGTCTTGTAATTTTACAGTTGTTATATAATAATAATAATATGTAAAACTTATTATGAAATACTTTGCAGTTCAATAGTATAGTGATATTTCTTTGATTTAATTTTTATAATTTGATTAAATGATGATAATAATATATTAATAATAATAATAATAATAATAATAACTACAATTAGATGTTTGCTCTACCTGTTGTTGTTTTTTTTTTTTTTTTTTTTTTTTTTTAATGAAGTAATGCACATACAGTTTCATGGCTGACCAAAAAAAAATCTATGGCAGTACATTTTTTCAAGTCCATTGGCAGGTGTGGCAGAATATTCGTTTTAGGCCCTGGCCATATCGCTGTATCAATTTAATTTCAATATCTCATGCAGCCCTTATACAAAGAGTTTTTGCTCTTGTCTTACATGTACTCGTGACCTTGCAGCACATTTACAGGTTGGAGAAAAGGCCTACAACAGTGTTAAATTGCTCGCTTGGAATATCAGTGACATCAGTGACGGTGATTAATGAATGTGTCAGACATGCGTTCCTGTGTTTTGCTAGTGCTAAATGCTTCAGTGGGTTTTTAGAGGAGTTTCAGGAGAATTCTCTATGTTTGAATGTCGATTTCACAGATTATAGGCTCTTTCAAAGGTCATGATGCCATTGAGTGTGTTTACTTATGCTGGATACATACTCTACATGACGCACGCAAGTGCGGCGCCACGTTACACATGCTTAATGCTAGTATTTATGCTTCTGTGACGGTCACAAACCTCAGTTACTGGGGCTGATTGAAGAGTTTCCTTCAAATATACGCATGTGATCTGAAACAGGATTATTATCGTTAACTAGAACCTTAAAAAAAAATCTAATTTCATTACTTGAAATAAAAAACATTTAAACTTTAACTTAAAAAAACTTTTAAAAAAAACTAAATTATTTTATTTCAACTATTTGCCAAACTTTTCTCATTTTCATTTAGTTTAACTTGATGTACTAAAATAAGTAAAACTAAAACTGAAATAAAAATTAATAAAAAAAACATATATATATATATATACATATAGACAAAATGTAATCCAAAACCTAAAATTACTAAAACTTTAAGAAAAATGTAATCATAAAATTGCTAAGATTGATGAATAAACTGCTAATTAATTAAATAAAATTACTAATAGATTAATGATTACTAATAAAATTACTAATAGATTAATGGACTAATTATCAATAAATTAAATAAAAATACTAATAAATGTATGCATTACTAATAAAATTACTAATAGATTAATGAATACATTGTTAATAAATTAAATATAATTACCAATAGATTAATGCATTACTAATACAATTACTAATAGATTAATGGACTAATTATCAAAAAAAATAAAAGGAAAATACTAATAAATTTATGCATTACTAATAAAATTACTAATAGATTAATGAATAAATTGTTATTAAATTAAATATAATTACTAATAGATTAATGCATTACTAATAAAATTACTAATAGATTAATGCATTACTAGTAAAATTATTAATATATTAATACATTACTAATAAAATTATTAATAGATGAATACATTACTAATAAAATTACTAATAGATGAATAAATGCTGTAAAACACATTGCGCATTGTTAGTTCATGTTGGCTAATGCATTTACTAATGTTAACAAATGAGATCTAATACTGATTGTCTTTGTGTTGCAGGTCTGAGGTGGGCACCATCTTCGCCCTGAGCTGGCTGATCACATGGTACGGTTACGTCCTGTCAGATTTCCGGCATGTTCTGCGGCTCTATGATTTCTTCCTGGCGTCTCACCCACTCATGGCCATCTACTTTGCCGCTGTGGTAAGGAGGAGTGTCTCTCTGCCATCTGTACTTTAGTCGCTCCATCTCCAGCCTCTCAGGAAAGTCGAGGCAGTGCTGTGTTATGACCTTTTCAGTGTTTGTGAGAGAGAAGGGCTGAAGTGTCTTTAAAACTATTTTTAACTTGACTGGGCATCCTTAAATCTCAACAGTCCTGCCACAACATGCTGAAAAAGCCACTTTCACATTTAAATTGAACCATAATAAAACCATATCTGCTGTTCACACTAGCATCAGCTTTTCGTCGTCTTGCTGTTAAGATACCATCACACATCAGCACCAAAACACTGCTAAACTCCATGAGTCATCGCAAATGACCTTTAAATGCTGCGCCGTTCTCTTCATCTGCCTGGATTTGGAGAAACGCTTTAGTTTCATTTGTCCACTTTGACAACATTGACTTCCAAGTCAAAAGAAAGACAAGCGCAAGGCACACCAAGCACGGTTTTTCTTTTAAAACTGCACAGTGTCAAGATGAGCATCGCATTTTAAAAAACACAAGACTTGAGTATTCATTTATTTCAGTTTTAGTAATTTTACCACTTCAACTTATTTCAACTTCTAATTTTATGTTTGTTTTTAATCTAATATATTATTATTATTATTATTATTATTATTATTATTATTATATTTAATAATAGATAATAAATATTATAATATGATTATGATAGTTTTTTTTGTATTTTTTTTTATTTCAGTTTAGTATTCATTTATATTTATTTCAGTTTTAGTCATTTTTGTTCTTCAACTTATTACAGACAGATGCCAAGGCAACATTTCATTTAATTTCATTTCAAGTTTTTTTTTATATTAAATGATAATATCAATAATAATAATGATATTATTGATTATTATTTCAATGTTTCTATTCAGATTCCATTTGTTTTCATATTAAATAATAATAATAATTATTGTTATTATATATTAAATTCTTCTCTGTCTACTTATTATTAAAATAAAAATATTTATTATTAATATTATTATATTTTGATTATTTATTGTATTTCAGTTTTAGCAATTTTAATACTTCAACTTAAACTTATTTCACTTAGTTGCAAATGCAACATTTCTAATTTTCATTTAAGTTCAAGTTTTTCATCTAATATTTACATTTTATTTTATTTCAGCTTTATTTTAATTACTGAAAATGATTTGTAGTTTTAGTTAACAATAACAGCATTGGTCTTTACTGGTAAAATTACACCTTCTCATCAAATTGCCAGAGCTGATTTACTTGTTTACATCTGATCTCTTAACAGGTAACTTATAAAATAATTAAATACAATTAATTAATTATTTTTTAATTAATTAATTATACTACTCTACGTGCCTCCCCTGACATGCTCTGGCACCCCACACATGAGGTAGACCTATTCCACTTGAATTCGCTCACGTGATTGGTCGAGATAAGAGGTGATCCCGCCTGGGTAGTGTGATTTATATAGTGTCATTTCTAATTACACAGACACTGACGCTTTTACTCAGAGTACCGGCAACATGTCAGAAGTGGCGGTACGCACAAAAAAGTGCAGGTACTCTGAAGACTAAAATATAGAAGTGTTGGTACTAGACTTGTGCCGGTATTCGGTAATGCGATATATCACGGTAATGAATACGCACGATATTGTTATCGTGGGCTTATAATATGATTATGATAGTTTTTTTTGTATTTTTTTTTATTTCAGTTTAGTATTCATTTATATTTATTTCAGTTTTAGTCATTTTTGTTCTTCAACTTATTACAGACAGATGCCAAGGCAACATTTCATTTAATTTCATTTCAAGTTTTTTTTTATATTAAATGATAATATCAATAATAATAATGATATTATTGATTATTATTTCAATGTTTCTATTCAGATTCCATTTGTTTTCATATTAAATAATAATAATAATTATTGTTATTATATATTAAATTCTTCTCTGTCTACTTATTATTAAAATAAAAATATTTATTATTAATATTATTATATTTTGATTATTTATTGTATTTCAGTTTTAGCAATTTTAATACTTCAACTTAAACTTATTTCACTTAGTTGCAAATGCAACATTTCTAATTTTCATTTAAGTTCAAGTTTTTCATCTAATATTTACATTTTATTTTATTTCAGCTTTATTTTAATTACTGAAAATGATTTGTAGTTTTAGTTAACAATAACAGCATTGGTCTTTACTGGTAAAATTACACCTTCTCATCAAATTGCCAGAGCTGATTTACTTGTTTACATCTGATCTCTTAACAGGTAACTTATAAAATAATTAAATACAATTAATTAATTAT
The DNA here is from genome assembly GCF_001515605.1 of Sinocyclocheilus anshuiensis. NCBI lineage: Eukaryota > Metazoa > Chordata > Actinopteri > Cypriniformes > Cyprinidae > Sinocyclocheilus > Sinocyclocheilus anshuiensis. Next base: position 701,383 of record NW_015543492.1, read on the forward strand.
TTTGTAATTAATTAATTAATTAAAGGCTGTGGGTGTCCATCTGACACATGTATAACGTTAACAGAATGTCTCTATCCTCATGAATAGCGCTCTTTTGCAGAGAACAATAGTTTATACTTTTCCTGTGATTACAGTGTTTGAAAATGCAGGCAGTAATGAGAGTACAGAGCAATGCTCCATGTCGTATAACCCCTCAGACTATACACAAGCTTTTGTAATCTAAAAGAGGATGTTGTTTACCATGTTTTGCCTCCGTGTTTGTTAATTCACTTATTTAGGCGAAAGGTAATTCATCCACACAACAACAACAAACGTGGCTCCAAAGAGAGGCAAAGAATTTTCTTTATTTTTCCACTCCTTCCTCGTCTGACGCGAGAATCAAGGGCACTTTGTTGTAACGGGAATAGTTAATTAAACAACTCTAATGAATTCACCAGAGGTTTGTGTGGAAGGCTGCGTGTTTGTGCTGGAATCTTTTAAACGCGCCTCTTTCTTCTGTCTCCACGAGCCGCTCCTCTGCTAGAGACAACAACGAAAGCAAAGGGGGCCAGTGGCCGGTTGAAGTCAGGATAAGAAAGCCAGCAGGAAATGTAGTTCATCCTGCTTCTTAGGTAGGGGATGTGCTGGGCTTCGGTGCACTCGCACACTGCTGGACGTGACCCAGCTCGGCTCTGAAGCAGAAACGGGACTGCTCTTATTTGACCTGTGCTGGGATGGATCGTAGAGACCCATGCTGGAGTCTATCTGATCCGTAGTGAACATCTGTGAACTCTGGTGTATTTTATGGTTAGACCTTACAGGCAGCCTCATTGCTGTTTGCGTATACTGTAAGTGAAGGAAACGGTTTAGTTTTGCTAAGCCTTGCACATCCAAGCATAAGTTCTGGTCCAAGATACAGTAAATAATGCACAAATCTGTACATAAATCTTCTGTTCCAGATGCATACCACATTATTATTATTATTTATTAATTTTTTTGTTCCTCAGTCTTATTTAAATGTTCTTTCTGTTGTCAATGTCATATATGTATGTATGTATGTATGTATGTATGTTTGTACCAAGAGTGCCTAAAGCGCCTAAAAACACAACAAATTCCTTGTGTGTTTGCACACAGTTGGAGAATAAAGCTCATTCTAATTCTGATTCTGAAGATGCATCTTATTCTGACCAAGAATCACCCACTTAGACCAGAAGAGACCATATGAGTAACATCTAACATGACCGACCATAGTTATTTTTTTCCATGTGATGTTTACAAAGAAATCATTTACATGTTTTACAGACTTATTTTTGAAAATGCATCTTGAATTATGATTGCCATTGGCATTTTCTTTTCTAATTTAAGTCTAACAGTTTTTTTTTTTGCTTAAAACAAGAAAAAGTAAACTAAATTAATTTCGTTTTTTAATTGTTTTTTCAAAATGTAATTTACAGTTAGTATTTTTTGTGTATTATAATTTAGTTACTATATTATAGTAATTTACAATCAAAAATTTTAAATGATTACAATTATAATTATTTAAAATTTTAATTGTCTTACCCTTAAAACATAATAGTTATATGAAGCAAAGTTTAAATATATAATATATACAGTATATAA
>NW_015543492.1:703157-706395 GCF_001515605.1 Sinocyclocheilus anshuiensis
CAAATATATATATATATATATATATATATATATATACAATTTAAAGTATAAATCGAACAGACTCATTTTGATGCTTAAAACAAAAACAAACAAAAAAAAAAACAATTTGAAGACTGTAAAAAACAAATAAATAAGGCAGAAATAGGGGTTCAGCACAAAGTTTCGGCTAATTTCTTTAGCACTTTAGGTTTTCTCATTGATTTCTTGTTTTTTAACCAGAACACACCTGATTATGTCACAGATATAACTGTGAAATATATTGTTCTGCTCATGGATATCTAGTATACATGCTACCAAGTGAATAAAAATGTATTATAGGCCTAATATTTTTTTTGAAATAATAAACCTCACAAAATGTCTACTTCAATGACTTTCTCTTCCTCAGAAGTGTAATTTTAAAATTTTTAACATGACTTTTGTGTCCTAGTGGACTGATATAGTTACATAAATCCAGTCAATCAGATTGAATTGTAATTTTTTTTGTGCAATATGCATCAGATGGTCAGTGAACGGACTGTGGGCGGCCCGTCTGACGCTGAGACTAACAGACCTGTGTCTCTCTGTCTCTCTTGTCAGACTGTGTTGTACAGACAGAAGGAAGTGAAGAGCAGCGAGTGTGATATGGCCAGCGTTCATCACCTGCTGTCTCAGATGCCTCAGGATCTGCCGTACGAGGCGCTGATTGGTCGAGCTCAGAGCCTGTTCATCAGCTGCCCGCCCTCTCTGCTGACCCAGTCTGCAGCGCTGCAGCTACACAACATGTGAGACTTACATCTGCTCACACGCACTTGTACAAAGGTTTTTACCTCTTCAGTGAAGCATAAGTAAATAAGATACTTCTAAAGTACCTATAACTTTCTTACTTAATCGTTCAGCCCTTATACTACTATTAGAATTTTAAACAAATAACCAATATGGCAAATCGCAAAGGCTGTGATTTAATAATAATAATTAATAATTTAATAATAATTAATAATAATTTATGCATTTAGCAGACACTTTTATCCAAAGCGACTTACAGTGCATTCAGGCTATACATTTTTTACCAGTACATGTGTTCCCTGGGAATTGAACCCACGACGTTTTGCGCTGCTAACACAATGCTCTACCACTGAGCCACAGGAACATTTATTATGGATTTATTATGCACTGCATGTTTCAGAGTGAAGCGCTGCAGTGTGTTCATTTACACCTGGGCAGCTCATGATCTGGTGTTTTTAGGATCTCAGAGCAATTCATTTCACAGTAAATGCTCCACATAAACTCCATCTCTGCGACTATTGTGACTTTGGGTCACTTATAACATGCATTTGGGAACACAACATGCACCGACCATTCCAGATTTGTAATGAGATGGGTTTATAAACTTTGTGCCAACAAAGGAGCTTTAAGAGCTTCCTCCTGTTTTCTGCCAAAAGGTTTAATGTTTGAAAATTAAGAAATGAAGACTATTCATTTCTATAATATTGGTATTGTTATTTTATAGCTGTACTGTAAAAAAGAAAAGAAAAGAAAATAAGCATTACATGATATTTTTAAGTATAATTTTACAATTATACTCAAAAATCTATTTTTTTTTATTGTTTTGTAAAATATTTTATTTTATTGTTTGATATGTTATTAATTTTATGAAATAATCAATGTTTTGAATTTTTACAGAATATTCTATATATTATACTCTTTATTTTACTGTACAATAGTATTACAATAGTAATATATTTATTATTTTGTTTGATGTTTAATATTAGTAATAATGATAATAATAGTAATAATAATCATTATTATAATTTTTGTGTAGTCATTGGTATATAATCACAATATGATATATGATATAGTAGTATTTTTATTAAATACTTTTTTTTAAAATATATTATACTATACTATATATTATACTTTTGATTTTACAGTTCAATAGTATGATTACAATATTAATATCTTATTTTATTTAATATTTTTTTATAATAATAATATTGTTACTTTTATTAGTAGTAGCAGTAGTAGTAGTAGTAGTAGTAGTAGTATTATATTAGCATATAATCACAATATGATTTTATCTTATTTTATATTTATTTATTTGTGCCCAATTCTGCACCCCCTAAGAACAAGCTCAGCAAATCTGGAGATCTTTAAAAAAAAATCATTTTATTTAGATTTTTTTCCTCTCCAAATCGTTCAGCCCTAAGTAGTATATATATATATAATATATAGTTCCAGTGCTGTTATACTGTAGCATACAGTGTACACATGCACATACAGTGCCTTGCGAAAATATTCATACCCCTTCATTTTTTTCACATTTTGTTAAGTTGCTGCCTTATGCTAAACTGCTTTAAATTACTTTTTTCACACATCAATCTACACTCCATACACCATAATGGTAAAGCAAAAAACAGGTTTTTAACATCTTTGCAAATTTATTAAAAATAAAAAACTAAAATTATTCTGGGACAGTTGAAATTTAGCCCAGGAGCATTCATATTGCTTGTAAATGTTACTACACTTCAAGTGAAGTTAACCTGTGGCAAATTCAATTGAATGGGTATGATTTGGAAAGGCACACACATCTTAATAAAAGGTCTAAAAGTTGATAATGCATATCAGAGCAAAAACCAAGCACTGAAGTCAAAAGAACTGCCTGTAGAGCTCAGAAACAGGTTTGCGTCAAGCCACACATCTGTGGAAGAGTTCGGAAAAAAAATCTGCTTCATTGAAGGGTCAAAAAAGCATGTAGTCTCTGTTACCCTTAATGGAAGAAGTTTGAAACAACCAGGACTCTTCCTAGAGCTGGCCTCCTGGCCAAACTCAGCAACTGATGGAGAAAGGTTTTGGTTGGTGTGGTCACTCTAGTTGAGCTCCATGATCATATGTGGAGATGGAAAAAACCTACAGAAGGACAAATATCACTGCAACACTCCATCGATTTGGGCTTTATGGCGGTGTGGCAAGACTCAATCCTCTCCTCAGTGAAGACACATGAAAACACACTTATAATTTGCAAAAAAGCACCTAAAGGACTCTCAGACTGTGAGAAACACGATTCTCTGGTCTGATGAACCTCAATTCCAAGCATCATGTTTGAAGGAAATCAACTCTGCTCATCACCTGCAGAGTACCATCCCAAAAGTAATGTGTGCTGGTAGCCTCATGCTGTGGGGCTGTTTTTCAGCGGCAGGGACTGAGGGACTCATCAGAGTAGAAGAAAAGCTCAATGCACCAAAATATAGAGATAGCCTTAATG
>NW_015543492.1:707041-707395 GCF_001515605.1 Sinocyclocheilus anshuiensis
TGAGTCAATTATAGACAACTCTGTGAATGTCCTTGAGTGGCCCAGACAGAGCCTGAGCTTGAACCCAATCAAATATTTCTGGAGAAACCTGAAAATGTGCATCTGTCCCCATACAACCTGACAGAGCTTGAAAGGTGAAGAGGTGAGGTGAGGTGGAGAATGGCAGATAATTGCCAAATGCTAATGAGCAAAGCTTGAATACTTATGCAATGTACTTATTTCAGTTTTTTATTTTTAATAAATTTACAAAGTTGTGACAATTCTGTTTTTGCTTCGTAAGTATGGTGTATGGAGTGTAGATTGATGTGGAAAAAAAGTAATTTAAAGCAGTTTAACATAAGGCAGCAACATAAC
>NW_015543492.1:707524-711416 GCF_001515605.1 Sinocyclocheilus anshuiensis
AGCAACATAACAAAATGTGAAAAAAATGAAGGGGTATGAATACTTTCGCAAGGCACTGTACACAGACACACCTGTCATCTTGTGGGGTGTTTGTTTCCGCCTGTGTCCATCAGGTGGAGCTTTTGAGTATGATATCACTTCCTCTGCACACGGTCAGACTGTTGCGCCCCTGTTGTGACGTGAAAGACACTCAGCCGGAGCTGTCTGCATCTTGCCCCTGTGTGTCTAAACACTCGCTGTCAGCCTGCAGATTGCATTTGCAGATGCAGGTAAAGCCACTTTAATGATTTATGTCTTACGGCAGCGGGAAACGATTCCTCCGGCATTCAGCGGGAACTGAATTCGAGTCCATCAGCGCTGAAAAGCCATCAGAGGAGAGATCTGTCTTGTTTAAGATCTCCCCGCGTCTGCTGTCGTCTATGAAGATTAAGAGCGAGAGAGACAGAAATGAGAAAAAGAAAGTGACAGAATTGAGAACGAGGGGCAGTGAGAAAGAGAGAGAGAGAGACGGAAATGAGAGAGAGACCCGTACAAAGACATTAACACTACAGTGAGAGAGAAAGAGCAACAAAGATAGACAGAAAGTGCAAGAACGACTGTCTGCCTGTCTTATGCAAATCAGTCCTGCAATAAGGAAGCTCCGCCTCCCTGGGTTATTAAAGCTCTACCCTGTTTTGCATAACCCCTCCCCCACCAGCATCTGTGGCCTCACTGAAAGCGAAGAACATACGTGTGTGTGTCAGTGAAATGAGCATCCCCTCTTGAGGCCGTGACCCGTAAACTTGATCTCTATTGTTCTGTTTGACCCTGTGGAGTGCTGTAATGAGGAGTGGCACGTCCTCCCTAATGGCTTTGACCCCTAAACGTTCTTCATTAAAACCCCCTGCTTGCCCCCTCAGGCTAACATCCTGGCCTCCGTGTGCATCTGACTTCATAAACGCAGTAATATTATATTATCACCGAGACTGATGCTCTGATCTCTGCGTTTAGTGTTCGTTAGCACTGCCTGTTGCGGATTTGATTAGATCAAATACTAGAGGAGAATTGCAAGCACCCGTGTAGTTTGTGGATCGAGGATGTTTGTATGCAGATGTTTCCCATAATTGTGACTTTATATTTCACAATTGTATCTATTTTTCGTTATTGCAACTATACAGGTGCATCTCAATAAATTAGAATGTCATGGAAAAGTTCATTTATTTCAGTAATTCAACTCAAATTGGGAAACTCGTGTATTAAATAAATTCAATGCACACAGACTGAAGTAGTTTAAGTCTTTGGTTCTTTTAATTGTGATGATTTTTGCTCACATGTAACAAAAACCCACCAATTCACTATCTCAACAAATTAGAATACTTCATAAGACCATAAATGAACTTTTCCATGACATTCTAATTTATTGAGATGCACCTGTATATCTCACAATGCTGACTTTACATCTCCCAATTGGTTTTTTTTTTTTGCAATTGTGTCTTTATATCTCCCAATTACGTCTACTGTACTTTTCATTATTGCAATTTTATATCTCACAATTTCATCTATTTTTCATTATTTGAAAAAAATAATAAAAATTATACATCTGTTTTACAATTGTGGCTTTATATAATAGAATTGTGACTTTATATCTCACAGTTGCTTCTATTTTTCTCAGTTGCTACTTTATATCTCACAAATGTGTTTATTTTTCGCAACTGCTATTTTATATCTCTCAATCGAGTCATTTTCGTAATTGTGACTTTATATCTCCCAGTTGCATCTTTCTTCCACAATTGCGACTTTATATCTCATAGTTGCTTCTATTTTTCATAATTGCAACTTTATATCTGCCAGTTCTGACTTTATCAGGGTGGCTGCGGATCCTTAAAAAGTCTTAAAATGTCTTAAATAAAGTTTCCTAATAAAAGGCCTTAAAAAGTATTAAATTGTCTTAAATTCAGATTCGGTAGGTCTTAAAGGGGTCATATGATGCGATTTCAAGTTTTCCGAAGCTCGCGATTATGGTAAGGGGCGTTACATTTCCGACGAGTGCTTGCGGTGTTCGGCCAATCACAATGCACTGGGTCAGCTGGCTAATCAGAGCAGACTGCGCTTGTCGGAAGGAGGGACTTTGTAGAAAACGAAGCGTTTGAGAGAGGCAGGGCATAGAGGACCTACAATAATGTACAGTATTTGAAAAATAATGTGTTTTTTTAACATTAAAGCATGTCAACATATTCTGTTACACCAAATACACAAAATAATGATCTTTAAAAAAGTATCATATGACCCCTTTAAATATTTTTGGCTACATAACCGCAAACATTTCTCCAGTATGACGGACCCAATGTCTGTTTACAATCATTGGACAGAAGCTTTTTTTTTCCCCGCGGTCGTTACTGCGTCAATAGAGAGAGAGATGTCAACCAGCCATAAATCGTAACCTGCTGTATTGCAATCATTTCCCAAAATGTCATTTGTGTGGAAATACTAAGTCTGTAAACGGCCGTTAACAGAGGCCAGAGGCGTTGAAGACAGACACAAAGAGGAGAAAATACTGCAGCAGGCAAAGCAAGATCATGGTTCACGATGCTCGAAATATAGGAAGAAAAATATACATATTGAATTAATGGTGATATATGAATGTATCTCTGAAGGGAACTGACTGTCTTCAAAAAAGTTTAGATGGCATTTTCTTTTTCTCTTACCTCCGTGTTCATAAGCACAGCGCTGCTTTGTTTACAGCGTTAACCAAGGAAACACTATATTGCTGCTGTTCCATAAGCGCCTCCTGCTGTCAGAGATTGAATTTGCATTTTCTTTCAGTCCATCTGCTGTTTTTGTTTTGCGCAGGTGTCTTATGTACAACATATAAATTTGCTTAAAGAAAAAAAAATTGGTGATCATCAGAATTGGCCAATTTGCTTGTAAAAAAAATGGGATCAGCCATAAAAAAATCATGATTGGTGCATAATATATATATACAGTATATATATATTATTATATAATATTGTGAAATATTATTACGATTATAATGTTTTTCTATTTTAATATACATTAAAATCTAATTTATTCCTGTGATGCAAAGCTGAATATTCAGCATCATTACTCCAGTCTTCAGTGTCATATAATCCTTCAGAAATCATTCTAATATGCTGATTTATTATCAGTGCTGGAAACTGTTGTGCTGCTTAATATTTTTTTGGAAACTGTGATACTTTTTTTCAGGTTTTTTTGTTGAACAAAAAGTTAAAAAGAAGAGCATTTATTTAAAATATAAATCTTTTCTAACAATATACACTACAGTTCAAAAGTTTTGGGTTCAGTTAATTTTTATTCTTTCTTTTTTTGAAAGAAATTAAAACTTTTATTCAGCAAGGATGTGTTAAATTGATAAGAAGTGATAGCAAAGATTTATATTGTTAGAAAAGATTTATATTTTGAATAAATGCTCTTCTTTTTAACTTTTTATTCATCAAATAATCCTGAAAAAAGTATCGCAGTTTCCAAAAAAATATTTGACAGCACAACTGTTGCCAACATTGATAATTCTAATAATAAATCAGCATATTAGAATGATTTCTGAAGGATCAAGTGACACTTTAGACTGGAGTAATGGCTGATGGAAATTCAGCTTGTCCGGTCCGGTCCGTGTCACTAGTTAAAATTGCTTATTTCTCTGGATTTAAACATTCTTCGAAACATTTTGGATAATGTAAGTACACAAGTCAGCAAAATATATAACACTGCTCTAGTGGTTAAAAAAAATAAAAAAATCTTACATATTGTGCCTTTAACATCAATAATAATAATAATAATTATTATTATTATTATTAATATTATTATTATAAATATATATATAGCTCATAAACAAAGCAAAACCTGATTGCCACACATAGATGTTTGCTCATTAAGG
>NW_015543492.1:713667-718509 GCF_001515605.1 Sinocyclocheilus anshuiensis
TTTTTTGAAAGAAATTAAAACTTTTATTCAGCAAGGATGTGTTAAATTGATAAGAAGTGATAGCAAAGATTTATATTGTTAGAAAAGATTTATATTTTGAATAAATGCTCTTCTTTTTAACTTTTTATTCATCAAATAATCCTGAAAAAAGTATCGCAGTTTCCAAAAAAATATTTGACAGCACAACTGTTGCCAACATTGATAATTCTAATAATAAATCAGCATATTAGAATGATTTCTGAAGGATCAAGTGACACTTTAGACTGGAGTAATGGCTGATGGAAATTCAGCTTGTCCGGTCCGGTCCGTGTCACTAGTTAAAATTGCTTATTTCTCTGGATTTAAACATTCTTCGAAACATTTTGGATAATGTAAGTACACAAGTCAGCAAAATATATCACACTGTTCTAGTGGTTTTTGAATATTTTAATAAAAAAATCGTACATATTGTGCCTTTAACTAATGTTTACTAATGGAGCCTTAAAGTGCGACTGAACAATAAAGAATCAAAACATTTTAAAACAGGCCTGTTGTAGTCCAGATTAAAATGTAAAAAAAGTTTGAAAATAAATAGCATATTAAGTCAAAATATTTAAGTATTTGGCGCTGTGATGAGCACCATAGCGAATACACAAATCTGAATGGCTGTTTAAATCATTTAAATAGGTTTCAGAAAGTAGCACTGCGCAGCTGCTTTATTTCCGGGGTTTCCGGGGTATCGGCTTCATTTCTGCTGTCAGAGAGTGAATGTGCGTTTTCATTCAGCGCGTCACGCGCTTCTCATCCGTGCTTGTTTACATGAGAGTGCGTAGCGGTGTTGTGCATTGGGACCAGTTGATGGGAAAAGTATTCTCAATGCATTCAAAAAAATCGGAATAATTTGTAATAAATAATTATTCATGGTATTTTGAAGTTCCCACGACGATAACAATATCGTGCATGTTCATTATCATGCTGTCAGAGAGTGAATGTGCGCTTTCATTCAGCGCCTCGCGCCGCTTCTCATCCGTGCTTGTTTATATGAGAGTGAGCAGCGGTGTTGTGCATTGTGACCAGTTGATGGGAAAAGTATTCTTAAAATGCATTTTAAAAATCGGAATAATTTGTAATAATAACTATTCACAGTATTTTGAAGTGCCCACGATAACAATATTGTGCATGTTCATTATCGTGATATATCGCATCACCGAATACCGGCACAAGTCTAATTGGGACTTTATATCTCCCTGTTGTGTTTTTTCATAATTGTAACTTTATATCTCACAATTGCATCTATCTTTCAAAATTCTGACTTTATATCTCCCAGCTGTTTCTTTTTTCATGATTGTGACTTTATATTTGCCATTTGCATCAATTTTAGGTAATTGCAACTTTATGTCTCACAGTTATGACTTTATATCTCGCAATTGCATCTTTTTCGTAATTAACTTTATATCTTATATCGTAATTAACTTTATATCTTATATCAGTTGCATCTATTTTTCGTAATTGTGACTCACAATTGCATCTACTTTTTGTAATTGCGACTTTATATCTGACAACTGTGGCTTTATATATATCACAATTGTGACTTCACATCTCTTCATATCTTCTTAATTCATGTTCCTGGTCTAATTTTTATTGATTCATCCATGCAGGTAATTCTAAAGGAAAAAAAAAATTGAAATCTTACATCAAAATGTATTAACTTGCTCCGCTTCTGAAGCGACTTTCCTTTTCAGATGATGTCATATAGGTAATGTTAACCGAGGGCTAAAAAGTTTCATGACAGAGGTAGTCTTCCATATTCATTCATAGAAACTCACATTTGTGTTCAAATCTTTCTTCATTTAAAAAAGTTAATCTGGGTAGTTGCCATGTTATGCGTCAGCTACCCATATTCAGATAAAGCACCACAGGGTGTGGAAGATCTGCCAAACTAAATAGAAAGATTTCAGGAACATGACACCCACATTACATCTACCTAGAGCTGGTCTGAACCCTCAAGCACATTTATAAATCTTTTACGTACTTTGGAAATGCTGAAGCGAATCAGTCAGTCTGTTGCATGTTTTATTGCACGAGATTTTTGGGGGATTTTTACTATTTTTTATTTATAGATATTGAGCAATGGCAGAAAAGCACAAGAGGAGAGATAAGCTCAAATTGTGTGAGCTTCCTAGCTGACCACTAGGCCATGACTACTGATATAGCTGTTCGTTCAGTATTTCTCAGTCCTTTTCCTGCAGAACCCCATAAAACGGCATGTTTTGGATTATTTCACACACTTAATTCTGGTCACGGATGCGCTTGATGAACTAATGAGCTAATCAGTAGAATCAGGTATGTTAAATAAGGGAGATCTAAAATATGCAGCGATGGGTTTGAGAAATGCTGCTTTAGATTTACATGCAAAGTGTGATCTTTGTTTGATGCATTGCCTACACAAGTGGCTTTTTTGTATTTTTAATTTGATTTATTTTTGCTGTTTCTGTTAAGAACCAAAGTCATGTTTACAAATTCCCAGACTACAATGAGCACTTTTGATAAAGAAAGAATCACTGAACGGGGCGAATCTTCCTAGGTTTGTAAAATTAATAAGTAGACTCTGGGCTTAAAGGAATAGTTCACCCCAAAAATGAAAATTTGCTGAAAATGTACGCACCATCAGACCATATAAGATGTAGATGAGTTTGTTTCTTCATCAGACTTGGAGAAATGAAGCATTACATCACTTGCTCAGCAATGGATCCTCTGCAGTGAATGGGTGCCGTCAGAATGAGAGCCAAAGAGCTGATAAATACATCACACTTGTGGACTTTTTCACTGGAGAAAGCAAGATTATGTGTAGAGGACTCGTATTTTAAAACATCGTAAAGATGGATTTGTTTCTTACAAACATGCAGCTTTTCTCTTTAAGACATTAAATGATGGGCTGGAGTGGTGTGGATTACTTGTGGATTATTGTCCAGGGATCAACGCTAAGGATTTTTTCTACTGGCCCGGTCGAGCCAGTGGTTCACATTTTTACTTGCCCTGCCACAAAAAATAAAATAGTTGCTGTTATCATTGCTTTTGATCTGTTAACTTGTATTCTAATAAATAAGCTTATATGACACTAATATTTTAGATACCAGTTAAATTGTACAATTCTCTATTTCAATTTCGATACCACAGCAAAAATCACTAGCCACAAATAAACATAAATATAAAGTTTAAACATTATTAAAGACAAGTGACAGCCAGTAAATAAGAACAAATGAAAAAATTACAAGTAATAGCACAATTAAATATAGGCCTATAGCACAAAAATAGAAATGAAATTATGCTTTAGGTTTTTATGTTTGTAGATGTTCAGGTACAGAAATTGAAAAATTACATATAAAATAACATTTGCATATTCTTCACTCTGTGTTGCACCTTGATTTTTCATAGCCATTTGAAATTAGAGGCAAACACTGCATTTTAAACATGAATTGAAAAAAAAGTGCAAAGTTTGATTTACATTAGACTGTATAATTTCAAAATCTGAAGCAAAATCAGAATAACCTGACTTTAGCTTTATGAAATTATGCTACATAAAACATCTGTATGAAACAGAAACAGCAGACGGGCTGAATGAGACGCAGATTCACTCTCTGCCAGCAGGCGGCGCTTACGGAACAGTGGTACAGCGTTTCCTTGCTTACCGCTGTAAACACAGCAGCGCTGCCTGTATCAACACTAATTTAAATGCATCATACGCAGACAAAATGAAAATAAAATGCCATTTCTGAAAACAGTCAGTTCCGTTCCTCTCAGAAACACATTAATATAAAATTAAATGCATTTTCTTCCTATATTTCGCGCATCGTGAACAGTGATCTTGTTCTGCCTTTTTGTGTCCGTCTTCAGCGTCTCTGGCCTCTGTTAACGGCCGTTTACAGACTAATTATAATAATAACAGATTATTTCCACACAAATGGCCTTTGGGAAAATGATTGCAGTGCAGTTTGTGTGCAAGCACGGAACAGAAGATAGTCTGAAATAAAACAAAAAATGTCCGGTAGATCGGTGCATCTGTACTCCAGTGTATAAATTCAATATAGATTAATCATTGTTAAAGCTAAAAAAAGAAAAGTCTTTCATGCTGGCCCTGGGCCGTCGGGCAGTCCTTATTGTCGAGCCCTATTGTCATGTTTTTATCAGCTGTTTGGACTTTCATTCTGACGGCACCCATTCACTGCAGAGCATCCATTGGTGAGCAAGTGATGCAATGCTACATTTCTCCAAGTCTGTTTCCATGAAGAAACAAACTCATCTACATCTTGGATGGCCTGAGGGTGAGCAAATTTAAATTTTTGGTGAACTATTGCTTTAAAGAAAGTTCAGTTTCCCTGCTCATAATTATGACTTTGTGGTGGCGTTATATGCATTCAACTCTAAATCTTTTCGACATGACTTCAAAGCACCATTAGAGATTATTGGATCCCCTGGAATTTAATGGTAGACCTATAGATCTCCACCTGTAATTTCTATGTGTGTCCGGTAAGTCTAGGCCTTTGGTGCATCACAGCACGCTTCAATGAGCAGCTCCTGTTGACGTGACAAAGAGCCAGCACTTACGGGTCATCAGGACAACAGGACATCAGAGCTGATTCACAAAGGCCTGCAGGACACACACGCACACACTCTCACACAAGCCGAGTACAGACTCGTGGGTAATTGGGCATACCATCTCAGCAGCAAGTGTCTAATAATAGGGCCATCATGTGTGTTAGATGGAAGGATGCATTGAATTAGAGCATCCCACTGAACTGTGTTAACCCATAACGCTATGACAGCGAGAGAGAGAGAGAGAGAGAGAGAGAGAGAGAGAGAGAG
>NW_015543492.1:718669-727204 GCF_001515605.1 Sinocyclocheilus anshuiensis
GATCAAATTAATTCATCCTTGCCGAATAAATGTAATAATTAAAAAAAAACTACTGACCCCAAATTTTTTAAGTTAGTATTTACGAACCAAATATTGTGTCAATTTTTTTATATTTAGATGTGTGGTTCGGGTTGGTTCTAAATTTTATTCTGAATTACAAATATATATGTGCAAATCAACTGATTGACACATCTATGTTAGCATTTGCACACAGGCTTAGGCACTAATATGTGTGTGCATTAGTGAACAAGACCCTCACAGAGGAAGATGAGGATAGGATTTCCTTGAAGACTGTGGAGTTGTGATGGGTTGACTGAGTGCAGCCGTGGAAAAGTTCTTCCAGTGTAAACACATCCATCATCTGCTGTATCTTCCTCACCACAGCAAGAACAGATTGAGCAAGAGGAAGAGAGCGAGGAAAGAAACAGAAGAATGATTTGACAGAGGTCACACAATCTGCTGCTTCTGAGAGCGGAAACGGTAAAATTAGAAACTCTTTTAGAGACAAGAGGGAGGGAGAAAAAGCGATCAAAGACTGTCAGACATGTGCCACCTTGACGAGAGCAGTTAGAGGAAACCAAAGTCTACAATTCATCTCTGATGATGCGGGAAGAGAGATTCCCCTCAGAGCCCATCACGTAGAGAGTTAAAGGGACAGTTCACTCAGAAAAATGAAAATTATTTACTCCTCGCATCCTTCGAAACCTGTCTATACTTTGTAGCCGAATCTTTGAAAAATCTTCACCTGGTTCTTGCCATACAACAACAGGTCATAGTTTCACATCTGTCGAGCTCCAAAAAGAACAAAAAAAAAACAAAAAAGCACCATATGCAAGGCTTCTGAAGTCATGGATAGCTTTATGTGAGGAAACGATAAAAAAGGTTGTTCTCCATTCCATATATTCACGAGAATCAATTGCTTTTGGCACCAAAACCTGGTGCAATGCAACTAGGCACCATTTTTCCAAATATGTTTTCAGTAAAAATTGTGAATATAGCGCTCACTTTACATCTTTGCACCATTGTTTTCTGTTTTCATTTGAATGTTTTAGTAATTTTGTTGTGTTTTTGTCATTTTTACAAAACACATATATTTTCTATATATTTTTATTAAGTGTTTATAGTAGTTTATTTTGTTGTATAATTCAGCTTAAACTAAATGAAAATGAGAAATGTTGCCTTGACAAGTAGCTGAAATAATGGCCTAAAATTTCAGTAAATATTGTACAGAGCGGACTTTTTACGTCTTTGCACCAGTGTTATTTGAATATATTTAATATTATTAAAATTGTATGTAATTATTGTTAAATTATTATAATTATTATATATAATATTATTATATTATTTAAAAATGTATTATTATTTAATTCAGTTGTTATTTAATATACTATTATGGTTTTTGTTAATATTTTGAATTAGATTGTATTTATTTATTTACGGCATGTTACACCTGCAGGAGAGCAGGGGCAATTTTAGGGTCAGTGGATATTCAGCGCTCAGTTCAGACATCTGCAGAGGCCATAATTTTATTATTTCCAATAAAAAATTACATTGCTGTTCAAAGTTTTGGGGTCGGTAGATTTTTTTTTTTTAAGTCTCTTATGTCCACCAAGGCTGCATTCATTTGATTAAAAATACAGAAAAAAACTGTCATATTATGAGATAATATTACTATTTAAAATAACTGTTTTCTATTTGAATATATTTTAAAATGTATTTTATTGCGGTGATGTAAAGCAATGAGAAATGCTGCTTTGGCAAGTAGCTGAAATAAAATAACCTGGTGCGATGAAACCAGACGATAGTTTTTGCAAGATTTCAGTAATTACTGTACATAGTGCTCACTTTGTGTAATTCTATCAGTGTTATTTGAATTATAATTAAATATTAATAAATTATAATTATTAAATATTAAAATGATTAAATGTTATTAATGTAATGTTATATCAATGATATTAATGATAATGTTGATATACAATTGTAGTTTTTGTTAATATTTTCAATGAGATTTTATTTTAGTTTTTTGTTTTCATTTAAATTTTACATTTTTAGTCGTTTTTTATTAATATTTTAGTAGTTCAGCGTTAAACAAAAATGAGAAATGTTGCATTGGCAACTAGCTGAAATTTAAAAAAAAGTTTATATATATGTTAGCTATTGTTTATTTTATTTCAAGTAATACATTTTTTTATGGTTTTAGTTAACGATAATAAGCCTGATTTGCACTTTGCACAAAGCTAATATTTGACATCAGAAGAGCTGGAGTACGGTGCAGTTCTTTAGTGCTTTTAGTAAATAATAATAATTCATTACATTTATATAGCGCTTTCCTAGGCACTCTACATTGTGAGGGGGTATCTTCTCATCCACCACCAGTGTGCAGCATCCACCTGGATGACGCGACAGCAGCCATAGTGCGCCAGAACGCCCACCAGCTTACTGATGGAGAGGAGACAAAGTGATGAAGCCAATCAGCAGATATGGGGATTGTTAGGAGGCCATGATTATCAGAAGCCAATGGGCAAATTTGGCCAGGATGCCAAGGTCACACCTCTAATCTTTTCGAAAGACATCCTGGGATTTTTAATGACCACAGAGAGTCAGGACCTCAGTTTAACGTCTCATCCGAAGGACGGTGCTTGTTGACAGTATAGTGTCCCCGTCACTATACTGGGGCGCTAGGACCCACACAGACCACAGGGTGAGCACCCCCTGCTGGCCTCACTAACACCTCTTCCAGCAGCAACCTAGTTTTCCCAGGAGGTCTCCCATCCAGGTACTGACCAGGCTCAGCCCTGCTTAGCTTCAGTGGGTAACCAGTCTTGGGCTACAGGGTGATATGGCTTCTGGTGTAATAACCTGTAGTAACCTGATCGATGTGGTTTTTCGGCGAACTGTCACTGAATGAAAAAGCTCTGCGTAAAGATCCTTTCATGAGAGGTTAAGGCCGGCTCTGACAGAGCTCTGCCGGGTCTGTGTCGCCGCATTAGACTGGGTTTCTTCAGCGCAAACCGCTGGCTCTCCCGGGCCTTCGCTGGTAAAGGGAAAGTTTAAAAGTTAATTGCTCTGCTGTTACCTGTCAGCTATTTTCAGCAGTGGCACATTAGCTGTAGATACTAATGAGAACTGGGGAAAACCGAGAATCAGAGGCAGGAGAGCAAAAAAAAAAGCATAAAAACGAATGAAGACTTAAAGACATTGAGCCCGTCAGCGCCTGCCCATGGTATTACTTGTACGAGAGCCACTTTTTCATTAAATGTTGAATGTATTTCTGCCAGTTTTATTATCTTGAGTGAAATGCATTTGCATTCCATGTTTACTATTCTTCCATAGAGACCGTAATGAAATGGAATTGAATATTTTATGATTTTTTAATGATGTTTTTCCTCTAAACTGTCGAGAGAAAGTCGTGTAGCCCTCAGCATGGGCTCCACAGGACTTGGGAAAACTCTGGAAATGAGGCTTTATCCGTGTCTTTGATTGAGACTAGAGGCCATGAGTCCGTTCTCATCCACCGCTCCTGTCCCACTTTCTGCTTCTCAGTGTTTCTTTTGTTCTATGATTTACCCAGTTAGTCTTTTCCTGCTGTTAAACGTCAGCAGGCGTTTAAACTTGACCTTTTTGTCAGTTGCTTGGTTTCTATTTCTGAAATTTCTTTGGTCCACAGTCCGGCGGCACATCATTTTCCTGGTTTTGTGCATGATTTTTTTTTTTTGGTGCACATTATTCTGAAGGAAAAAAATATTTTATATTTTATCTGGTCACTTGGAATCTTGATTTTAGACATCAAATTTGTTTTAATTGGATGTGATTTTTGTGACTTCATGCAGCATTTCTTTTTCAGTAAAGACTAAAATTACTTGACACTCAACTTGTTTCGTGCCTGGTTAGGATACTGTGAAGATACCAGTGTTATCATTAACTAAAACTAATAATTAAAAAAAAAAAGTTAATTTAAAATAAATGAAATGGTAAATAAAATAGAATATAAAAAACATTTAGGTGCAAAAGCAAAATGCTAAATGACAAATTTTTGTTTAGTTTAAGTTAAAAAATGACAAATGAAATTAAATAGACATTAAAACAAAAACTATGTAAAGTTTGTTGAAGTACTAAAATGACTAAAATAAAAACTGAAATAAAAATAATAAATATTAAATAGATATTTTAAAAACAAAACTAATAAAAATGACTAAAACACAACAAAAACTTTAAAATAAAAATCTTATTTTTCATTTAGCTTGTTCAAATACTAAAATGACTAAAACTGAAATAAAATTTCAAAAAATTAAATCGACATTTAAAAAGAAGAAACCTAAGAAAAATGACCAAGACACAATAAAATTCTGAAAACTTTAAAATTAAAATTTCCATTTAGTTTAATTACTAAAATAACAACATAAAATAGACCAAATATTAAAAATGAAATAAACATTTAAAAAACAAAAACTAATAGAAATGAATAAAACATAATATTACTAAAAATGTAAAATTTTAAGTATAAGTTGATGTACTAAAACTACTAAAACTGAAAATAAATAATAAAAGCTAAAAACTAAGTAGCCGTATTAAAAACAAACTAAACTAAAAATCAACTTAAACACAACAAAATTACGAAAATTTTAATGAAAATGAAAATGCAAAGTATAAAAATAAAAACAACATAATTCAAAATTTATAAATAATAAGAATTATTTATATAGTATAGTAATAATAGTAAAATAACCCTGTTTCTGTTTCCCTTCTCAGAATCGCCATCAGCACCTTTACAGACTTCCAGACGTCCACGCTGAGGCAGCGTCCCGACTCTGTCCTTCGTCAACAGCTTCATAAGCGGCATGAAAACCAGCTAACTCTTCCCATGAGCACCCAACCAGCAAGCACTAACCAACTCATCAAAATGGCAGTGTGGGGTCTGTCGGCCACGTTAGGCGCGGCGGCGCTAGCTGTGGCCCAAATCGCCATAGACTGGGCACCTGAGTTTCTCTCCCAGCTCTTCTGACACCAAACGCCTCTTTCACATGTGCCAAACAGGGTGTATTGCAATTGCAAATATGTATTTAGTGATGCAAAACACCCGGAGAGAATGAAGCTGCGGCGTATTTATTTACAAACCGTGCTTTTATTCTTATTTATAGATTTTAGCCGTGCTAATATTGGCGAAGTGGGAGGAGTCAAACGAGGTTTTTGTAATCATAGGCACTTCTGGATGTCGTTCCATCAGCAGAATGTCAGAGAAAGTGCTCTGCTAGGCCGTTCTCAACAGCACAAATTATTAAAAGTTTTTTTTTTTCTGCTGAATGCCGTCAGTAGTGAGTGAAGCTCATTAAGAGGAGAAAACGGGTTAAGGCTGAAAGACCACAGAGACTCGCTGGTGAACACAGCACTTTACAACAGCAGAGTTTATGCTAGAGCCAGAACAACCTACAAACATGCTTTCAGGATCCACGACTCACTTTCAGGTCCTTCAGGAATGAACCACTGTCCTCTGTGCATGATTTATGCAGTCCATGTGTCTCATTCCACTCACTACACTTAAAAAAAAAAAAAAGGTGTAAGAATTTACTTTGAAATTATTTTCACGAGAAACTGCTAGTAAATTTCACAAATAATTACAAAGAAACACCAAGTATCATTACACATTAATTATTTTGAAGTAGAAAAACTGAAAGTATTTTCCTGGAAAACATACTCCTGTAATCCTGTTTTATTCACAATAAATATTTTATTTTCAGTAGTTCCCTGTTAAGTTAATTTAGTAAAATTAATTAAAAAAAAATGCTGTTTGCGAAAAACAGTGGCCAAAATGGTTAAAAATGTTCATTTAAGGCAAGACACCACAGGTGAATAGGGTTACATTTTTTAACATATATAAGTGACCGTTTTTTGAACACATTTATCTTGTTTTAAGGATTTTTAGATAAACTGTAAAAAAGATATCATTTGAAAATTTTCACTCAGAAATTGCTAGTAAATTTCACAAATAATTACAAAGAAATTGCACGTAACACATTGAATTAAACAGTATTTTTTAAAAAGGCTGAAACTGTATTTTCTTGTCTCAAATAATAAATATTCTTATGTTGCATTTAAAAATGTATGTGCTTTTACAAAAGTTGTGAAAAAGATTATTTGAGATTTACACAAAAATATTTTAATAAGCTTTTCTACTTCAAAGTTTCATGTTCAATTCAATGTGTTGCTTGCAATTTCTTAGTAATTTGTCAAATTTACTTGTGATTTCTGAGTGACAATTATTTCGACACCAAATGTTTTTTTCAGTGTATGACATTCAGGGTACAAATTCTGTCCTGTAATTAAGACGTGAACCCTCCTAAATGTTGTAAGGCTGAGGATTGACTTCTAACAAGGCCATATTTCAATTGACATCGATAAAAAAATGGAGTGCGGTCCATTAAAAACTCCAGAAAACAGCCTAGTTTGGTTAACATCAAAATAAATGACCGAAGCTTCTCATTAATGTTATATTGACCGGTTCAGCCCTCGTCCCCGACACTTCACTTCAGCTCTGTACTTACTTAAAAAGTCAGCTCCTACCCTTACGGGCTGTGAAGTCGTCTAAAAAGAGCAGTGCATATCTATCTCAGTCTTGCGTTTACAGGCAGGCGGGAGAGAGTCGATCGGAGCCCGACTGACTGCAGGAAGTGATGTGAGAGCTTCCACAGCTGGCTGCCTCTATTTGTGCCTTGGGTGTTGATGAGCGGCTGTTACCAGACGGTGCCCTCAGCCGAAAATCACCACTGCCAAAAAAGGAAGACATAATGTGTTTGTGTGAAGTAAGTCTTCATCCCGGCAACTTTAATGTGTTTTTAATGCGATTCAGACATTCTCTGAGCAGTTTTTTTCGAGTGGCTCTTGAACTCTCTTGTATTTTGGAAGTTAGGTGTATTTGAGTCGAAATTAGCCAAACCGGCTTTGTTAATGGGAATTTAATTCAAACCAAAGTGCTATTTGTCAGGTTTGTTTTGTTCTTTTTAGACAAATGAATATAATATGTTTTGAAGGAAGTTGGCTTAATTCGACTGGCCACGGAAAACTAAATCACAAGTTTAATACAGTTTAATACATTATGTCGTTTACTTAATTTACTGAAAATAATGAACATAAAATAAGTCCAAATGCATTAAATTAAGAGTGATTAAGCAATAATGGAGTGCAATTCATCAACTAAATTTCAAAACATATATATGATTCGATAAGATTGTTTTTATGTTTTAGAAAGATGTCTCTTCTGCTCACTAAGGCTGCATTTATTTGATCTAAAAATACGTACACTACAAGAGCTCACCTATTGTACTTGCATTTTAAACAATAAGGTTCTTTATTGGTGTTGATGGTTCCATGAAGAACATTTAACATTCATGGAATCTTTCCATTCCACAAATGGTTGTTTATAGTGGAAAAGGGTTCTTTAGATTATTAAAATGTTCTTCACACTGAGAAAAAATGGTTCTTTTAAGAACATTTCACTAAATGTTCTTTGAGGAACCAAAAATGCTTCTTCCACTGCATCACTGAAAACCTCTCGGAGTAAATCTGGCCAATAACTGGTTGATCAGTTATCAAGCAAGTCTGAAATGATTTCATAGTTTCTGTGACTACTCAAGATCGAGCATTTACTGTGAGCTGGATAGGATATTTTTTCACCCAAAAATGAAATTTGCTGAAATATACAAAGATCAAACACTATTTACAAGCCAAAACAGTTCTGAACAAATATATCGGTGGATTTTGATGTGGAAGCGTATTTTCACTGGACTCGTATGTAAGGGAAACAGGTCAATTTAGCTCAAAGGGAATCATTTAAGATTTTAAAGGGAATTTGGACAGAATCACTGTTTTACGGCTGATCACTGAGACGGCCAGCGATTCATTGAACGGGCCATATAACATCAACTCTGCAATGGATATTTATATCCAAAATATAGTGAAAACACTATCAATTAGCACAGTAACAAGCATCAGCATCTTCAAAAAGGGCAGGTGCCAAATCCTGCTGGAAAATGAAATCAGCATCTTCAAAAAGCTGGTCAGCAGAAGGAAGCATGAAGTGCTGGGAAGTCAATCCAAAGAGCTCGTGATCGTCACTGGTTTACATGTGATGGTCATGCTGTGCATCTCTGACCATTTAATCTTGATTACTTGCCCCCAAAATTGACAATCTCCTTGGAATTGTCAATAAGTGTTCTTTTGTTTAAATGCTGTGAGCTACTCAAAGCTGCTAGTTGGTTCAGGCTTGTGGCGCCAGGATCTGATTTACGAACATCCTGTGTCTTGGGCCTCTGTGGAATTTGGCTCCTCGTGTTTCAACTATGTTCTTGATCAAATCTTAAATTGTCTGATTCGGTCTGATACCCTACACGTATTTTGGCCAGAAGCAACGGTTTAAAGTTAAAACTCCTCAATGATGGATTTGTTTCTTACAAACACGCAGCTTTTCACTTTACAAAACGTTAATTGATGGACTGGAGTGGTGTGGATTATTGTGATGTTTTTATCAGCTGTTTGGACTCT
>NW_015543492.1:727325-730804 GCF_001515605.1 Sinocyclocheilus anshuiensis
TTTCTCCAAATCTGATGAAGAAACAAACTCATCTACATCTTGGATGGCCTGAAGGTGAGTACATTTACAGCAAATCTTTGGGTGAACTACTCCTTTAAAACATAAAGCCAGCGACTCTGTCTATTTCCCTCCGTGATCAGAGGCTCGTGGTCATTATGGCAGCGGATGCAGTGCAGGGTTGGTGTCTTTTTTCCCAGGAGCATCTCGCTGTACAGCAAGGTCACAGAAAGCACAGCAAGAGCAGCGATAGATGCACGAGGAGAGAAAGAGACGGAGAACTACTCTAAAGGGCAGCTGGGAACTCAATGGACCCGCCAAAGGCCAGGAGAGAAGGAAACAGAGCGAATGAAGCCAAGAATGGAGGAGAGAACGGCCTACCGGGGGTCGCATTCAGCCGGAGCAGCGGGGCGGTGAATGGATGGGCGCCCGTCGAGATGGAGGGGCTGTCGATTAGATTTCTCACAGCTCAGGTAATGAAAGACTCACAGCACCCATGCAACGAAGTATCCCATCATTCCCTCTGCCAATTCTATGTTTAATGCATACCGGCAGGTTTAAGCAGCGAGGCCTCTCCCGTCTTTCGCCAAGAAAACTCATGGAAACAAACCCCTGATGTGAGTGGAAATCTACAAATTTCCTGGTACTGTTTCGAGTTGGGAAGAAAACTTTGGTTTGTGTTCTGTGTTTTGCAGGGAAACTTTTAGGGGGTTAAAGGTCAGAGCTTTGCGTATTGAAAATACAGTTTATGAAAAATCAATCTTTCAAACAAGGATTTGTAAGGCCAACAATTTGTGCTTTTCTAGTTAAAGATTATAGAATTTCTTTACATTTCAATTCATTTTAATTCAAGATTAATTCAAAATTAAAAGTTATACCTTCAATTCAGGAACTTACTCAAATTTATTTATTTTTTGCTTACTCAAGTTTTCCAACTCAAAGGTCAGCAACTGGATTTAAAATTCTTTCTCAATTCAGTTCTGAATGTCATAATGTATTCTGCAATAAACTGATAAGATACCACAATAAGTTTTCATAAATTGTATTTTGAATATGTATTTTGTCTTACTGCACCTGTAGATTTTTCACTTGTTTATACTTACAAACAATACAAAATATACTTGTATTAAAGATAATCATTTTTAACATTTGAAGCCTATAAACCTTCAAACTTGAAGGCCTTTTAAGTTTTTTTAACTTTCAAACAAGGCTTTGTAAAGTCAACATTTAAATTTGGCAAATTTTGTTTTTCTAGTTAAAATTATGGTTACATGATTTTTTCAAATGTATTTTAATTCTGCTTTTTGCACTCAAATTTAAGTTATATACCTCAGTTAAAATTTTAAATGTTTACATTTTAAGTTTACACGTTTCCATAAATTGCATTTTAAATCAATTTTGTCTTACTACACCTGCATATTTTTTACTTCTTTATACATACAAGACAAAATATACTTGTATTAATTGTAGAATCATTGAAAAATCATTTTGAAAGTTTGAAACTTTAAGGCCTTTTAAGCTTTAACTTTCAAAAAAGGCTTTGTAAAGCCAACAAATGTTGCGTTTGTAGTTAAAATGTATAGTTACATGAATTTCTTTTTTTTCTTTTTTTTTTTTCTTTTTTTTTGAAAGTTTGAAGCCTATAAACCTTCAAACTTTAAGGCCTTTAAACCTTTTTATAAACTTTCAAAAAGTTGAAATTTTGTTTTTCTAGTTAAAATTATAGTGACATTTTAATTCTGCTCCCTTACATTCTATTTAGACTTTCTACCCTTAATTCAAATTCAGGAATTGACATTTAACAATTTTTTTTTATTCAATTCTGAATGTCATAAAATTGTATGCAATAAATTGCTTTTTCTTGTAACTTTTTTTCTTGTTTGAAGTTTTTTTGCTTTGTTTTGTTTTTTACTGAAAAAATGAAAAATGTTTAGGATTAGGATTGTTGTGAATGTTTGTCGCAGTGCATTTTGGGATTGCTTATGCAAAATAATCAAGTGATGTTGAGGCGACATAATGTTAAAAAAAATAACTTAAAAATCCAAAAAGCATGACGTTAGCAACTCCAAGGTCATGGGTTCGTTTCCCAGGGAGTGCATGAACTGATTCAAAACCATTCTGTGTTCCATGAAAGCATCGCTCACTGAGGTTTTGAGTGAAATCGGCCCAGCTGGATAGGTCACGTGCGCCGTCCATCTCGCAAGGTTTTGCAGTGGTTCGCTCGGGGATCCGCTAAAGAGTACAGGAACGAAGCCGAGGGTTAAAGGTCATTTGCGACGAGAGCTTTGCAGATCCTCCAGAGAAAGCTGCCCTGTCTGAAGTGGTCGAGGTACCCAAATGACAGAGGTGAGGATTAATATTCATGCCTATGACCCGGTTAATTGATGAAGCCTGGAGATCTGTGATACTGGCCTGACTGACGGTCAACTGCTGACAGAGAATTAATAATGAAAAACGACAGCCGAGTGTTTTTGGGCACAGGTAGGAAAGGAGCTGGTGTTAATTAGGCCCCTGAGCTCCTCAAAATCTGTAATGAGCTTTCTGAGCACGCCAGCTCTCTTCCCAGCATGCATTTGGGGCTCTTATTCACTTAGTTTCAAAACCTAGTCGGTTGCCTTGCTGTCCATATTCTGAGGAAGCATCCTAAATATCCCAAAATGAGGAACTGATTTGTAATGCTCTATATAGACAACAACTCAGTCCAGCACACAAATCTCTCTCCTCATTTAAAGGTGCTGTATGTAGGATTGACACCGAGTGGTTGAACTAGGTATTGCAGTCCAAATTCAAAATATTGGAGAGGGTTTTTTTCACCCAGCCCCTCCTCCTCAGACTTGACGCACACGCAGGTTGCCAGATTGACAACACCAACAGGAACGAGCGTATTTGACGGTGAATGAAATGAAATACGCTGTGTTTTCCACCAACTGGCAACCCGGGGTGCCGAAATGCAGTTGGGTAAACTGGCAGTGGGCGGGTTTCACAAACCAAAACAGAGACCGACATTTTCAAAGGAGAATAACTGACTGTAGCATTGTTTTTCAGATAAACAAGTATGTTAACTTAGCATGTTTCTTAAATATCTGCAAGCATATTATGGTATTTTTATGCTTTAGTAGAGTCATGAAACTTACATCCAGCACCTTTAAGGCCTAGTTTTGAAATTATCAAAGGAAGACTTCAAATGCAAAAGCCTCTAAGTGCCGTCTGAAATTTTCTTCTAAAATGAGCATTATCGTTAAGCGAGCATGAGCATGAGCATGAGCGTTATCAGGCTCTTAAAGGGTTAGTTCACCCAAAAATGAAAATTAGCCCATAAATTACTCACCCCCGAGGCATCCTAGGTGTATATGACTTCTTTCAGACGAATCCAGTCAGAGTTATATTAAAAATAGTCTTTGATCTTTCAAGTTGTTTAATGCCACTCAGTGGGTGTTGCATGCATCTGTCCAAAATTAGTTCCATCCATAAAAAAAAAAAAG
>NW_015543492.1:730835-731598 GCF_001515605.1 Sinocyclocheilus anshuiensis
AGGAGAATAACTGACTGTAGCATTGTTTTTCAGATAAACAAGTATGTTAACTTAGCATGTTTCTTAAATATCTGCAAGCATATTATGGTATTTTTATGCTTTAGTAGAGTCAAAAACTTACATACAGCACCTTTAAAACACATGAGATTTAACTCTCAAAATGTTTATGTTGCTAAGCTAAAAACACTACTCTTAACAAGCGTATACGCTGTAAAAATGAGTTTTTCCAAAGTTGTAAATAAAGATCATTGGAGTATTTTTTACAAGTTTTCTACTTCAAAATTTCACGTTTAAGTGACGTGACATGTGGCCAAGTATGGTGACCCATACTTGGAATTAGTGCTCTGCATTTAACCCATCCAAATGAGGGGCTTCATAAAAGCAGGAAATGATCAGCGTGTTTCTCAGAGAAGGGACAGCGGTGTGGAATAAAGGTAAATTATGTGAAAAATAATGTTTAAAAAAAAAAACAAAGCATTAACACATGTTAGACTGCACCCCATAAGCACAATCAAGCCTAGAAAAAAACCAGTGAACCACCCCTTTAATTCAGTGTGTAAACTTGCTGTTTCTTTGTAAATAATTGTGAAATCTACTAGCAGTTTTTAAATGAATATTATTTCAAAGTAAATCTCACACCAAATTTTTTCAACTACTTTGTTTGGTCTTCCAAAAGAGGACACAACTAGAAATCAGTGGTTATGTTGTATTTACAACACTGTCCCAGAACAGTTCAACCCAAATATTCATTTGTGTGCAGCAC
>NW_015543492.1:731616-742847 GCF_001515605.1 Sinocyclocheilus anshuiensis
CAGATGTGTGCAGCGCATTTTACGGAGGACGAGGACTGTTTCCTGGGAGAGTAGCCTACAATGCCGGCTGTGGCACAAAGGCTGTTTCTACAGTGGGGCAATTCCAACTTTGCAAGGACAGTCTGGCGCTTCTGACTCACAGTCTGTAAGTATGTTTTCATATTTAAAGAATTTGCCACTGACGATTCAAACGCGAGTTTTGAGCAGTGTAGAGTACCGCTTGTTGTTTGTCCTTTCTCAGATCACAAATGCAGACATGGTTTTATGTTTACATTTACATTTACATTTACATTTAGTCATTTTGCAGACGCTTTTATCCAAAGCGACTTACAATTTGGGGATACATAAAGCGATTCTTCTTAAAGAGGCAAACAGATACAGGAAGTGCTTGTAATACCAAGTTTCTAGACATTGTTCAAATAAGTACAAGCTAGAAAGAGAAGGAATAAATAAAGAGAGAGAATTTTATTGATTTTTTTATTTTATAATGATGATGATGAAGTCAAGTAGCTTCGAAAGAGATGAGTTTTCAGCTGTCGCTTGTAAGTTGTCAGGGATTCAGCATTCCGGATAGGGGTGGAAAGATCGTTCAACACGAAGATCGTGTTTACGCGGCACGATATGCAACGTAATGCGTAAAAAGACAGTATAAGTCATTATAATCAGTAATTATGTCCCCATTGGATGCAACAAATGCCTCGTTTGTAATGGGTTTTACTGTTTATGTCTCGTCGTGGCATCACAGTATGGTAAGGGGCGTAACATTTCCGTCACACGCTTGAGGTATTCGGTCAATCACAACGCACTGGATAGCTGGCCAATCAGAGCACACCTCGCTTTTCAGACCGATGAGCTTTGTAAAAATCGACGCGTTTCAAAAAGGTGGGGCATAGAGGAGAAACAATAATGTACAGTATGTGGAAAATAATGTGTTTTTTGAACCTTAAACCTCATAAACGCATTAATTACACCAAATACACAAAATAATGGTCTTTTTAGCAACGTCATATGACCCCTTTAAGCTTTTTAAACCTTCAAACTTGGATTTGTAAAGCCAATGTTTAAAATTGACAGGATCTTTTGTTAAAATGTTTTATTAATTTTAATTCTACATCCAAGTTTTCTACCTTAATTAAAATTCATGAACTGAATTGAAATTTAAAGGCCTTTCTTAATTCAGGTCTGAATGTTACAATATAATATGCAATAAACTGATAAGATGCTACAATGTGTTTTCAGAAATTCCATTTTAAATATGCATTTTATCTTACTGCACCTATAGATTTATAATAACAAGTCAAAATACTTGCAAATCGTTTTGAAAGTTTTCATTTTAATTTTACATCCTTACACTGAAAGTTTAAAAAGGCTTTCTCAATTCAATTCTGATTGTCAATAAACTGCTTCACAAGTACATTTTCTGTTTTTTAATGAATTTTAGATATTTTAAATGACAAAAATACTAAAAAAAAAAATTCAGTGTAATTGAAACGTTTGTGAATATGAATTTTTGCTGCACTGCATTTGTGGCATTGCTTTATGTGTGAAAGACTCCAGTGATGTTGCCTTAAAATGTGGCTTAGAAGGCAGCATAATGTTGGAAAAGCCTCTGTGGTGGGTTCATGCTTATAATATCTTAAAGCAATAAACCATGACTCTAGCAACTCCAGTCCAGTGTAATGGGTTCGATTCCCGGGGAATGCATGCACTGATTCAAATGTAAACCTTAAATGCAATGCAAGTCGTTTTGGATGAAAGCACCTGCAGAATGCACTTGTGAAATGCTGTCTATGTAGGTCACCTTCAAGTTTTTCAACACGATCTAATGCCTCAATCTCTATAATTTCCTAAACGGACAAAAACTGAGTCACATCAGGATGAGTTATCCGGACCTGACACTTAGATTTAAATAAAACCCCTACAGACCGGTTTTGAATATCACGCTCGCTTTGGGCACGCATCCCGGCCAGGGTTGCACACCTTAAAAATGTAGCGAGACTCATTCCAGTGAATTGAGACGCCAACGCAGGGCATTACGGGATGCCACGTGGCCTCGGAGCATGATGCAAACTGCCTGTAATGAAAGCAATGATGCTCGCGCAGCTTGTATCCCGTCAGGGCATTCGGGTCCCCTGTAAGGCATATGCCAGACCAGAGGTAAATGTTTTAAACGTGTCCCATTTCTTAGAGCATGCATTTATGTATGAGCGCAAGCCATAAACCTCTGTACGGAGCCAGTGACACGGAACGGCACGCGTGTAGCGCGCTTTACGATGCGCCGCGTGTTCGGCGGGAAGACGATGACTTTGACTCGCTGCGGCCTTGGTGACGGAGGGAGACAGTAAAACAGGCTGCAGTACTAGCAGCCCCGGGTTCAATATTGCGCTGAATGATTGAAGCGATGGTCAATTACAAGTCAAACTGTGTGTTTTAGCTGAGTATGTAAACGGCGAGCGCGTGCGAGGCCTCCTTGTTTGCTTGAAGTTCCTTCAGCTGTATGTGTCATTTTTTGTAAATATTTGCGCAGTTTTTTTTGGGTGAAAATTTAAAAGTAAATCCTACAACAGATTTTTTTTTAGTGTAAAATATGTACACAAATGTAGAGTCAGAGAAAGTAGAGTCAATCAGTTTAATGTTTAAAGGGGTCATATGATGTGATTTCAATTTTTCCTTTCTCTTTGGAGTGTTACAAGCTCTTGGTGCATAAAGAAGATCTGTAAAGTTGCAAAGACTAAAGTCTCAAATCCAAAGAGATATTCTTTATAAAAGTTAAGAGTCAGCCACTCCTACCTAAAACGGCTCGTTCTAACACGCCCCCACATATCTACGTCGCTATGTGGGAAGATTTGCATAACGCCGCCAACATGTTCCCGCAAAGAAAGAAGGTGTAACTTTTATTCTCGCTGTAGTATTCTTGCGGCCGCCATGTCGTGAAGGCGCTGTGTGCTTCGTAGTGAAAGTGAAACTACTTTGTTTGGTCTTCCAAAAGAGGACGATATCTGTTTCGTGTCTGTAAGTAAGTTTTCATTTAAAGGATTTGCCACTGATGATTCAAACGCGAGTTTTGAGCAGTGTAGAGTAGTGCTTGTTGTTTGTCATTTCTCCGATTACAAATGCAGACATGGTTTTATGTTTACGCGGCGCGATGCGATGCAACGCAACGCGTAAAAAGACAGTATAAGTCATTATAATCCATAATTATGTCCCCACTGGATGCAACGAATGCCTTATTTATAATGGGTTTTCATGTTTTTGAATCATCGCTCCGGCCTGACAGGGCATCATCACAATAAGGGGCGTAACATTTCCGTCACACGCTTGAGGTATTCGGCCAATCACAACGCACTGGATAGCTGGCCAATCAGAGCACCCCTCGCTTTTTTTTTTTAGAACGATGAGCTTTGTAAAAATCGATGCGTTTCAGAAAGGCGGGGCATAGAGGAGAAACAATAATGTACAGTATGTGGAAAATAATGTGTTTTTTGAACCTTAAACCTCATAAACACATTTCATTACACCAAATACACAAAAGAATGTTCTTTTTAGCAGCATCATATGACCCCTTTAAATAATCATTGCAAAAAAAGTGTTTTTGATAGGGCTACACACACACACACACACACAGACACACACACACACACACACACACACACACACACACACACACAGATAGTGCATAAACAATTTTCACCCAGAAATTGCTAGTAAATTTCACAAACAATTAGGCTACAAAAAGTATTTGAAATTAACTATTTTGAGGTAGAAAAACGGAAATGGTATTTTCTTGTAAAATGTACTCCAATAATCTGTTTTATTTACAACTTCAACACCCCAGCCCCCCACCCCGCCCTTAAAATGTCATAAATGTGAGAAACAACACAGCATATTATGTATTTTCATAAATTGTATTTCAAATATGTATTTTTCACTTGTCATTATTTATTTCTTTTATTAAAAATGGATGGAAAATATAAAAAAATCAAATACATCTATGCAATAGATGTATTAGTATATTTATTGCCTTTTTGTAAGCTGCATCTAAAACTTTTTCCTGATCAAAATATATTTTAAACTTTTTGACAATTTTTATTTACAAAATAAAATATATATCAGACAAAAAAAGATCTAATATATTTTCCTGATATATTTGGGATTTTTTATGTATTTTTTTTACATGGATACATGATAAACTACTTTTATACTTACAAACAAGACCAGCTTTAAGGCCCTTTAAGCTGTTTTGTAACTTTAGAACAAAAGCTAACATTTAAAGTTGACAATATTTTTTTGCTTTTTTAGTTAAAATTAATTGCATTTCTTTACATTTCAATTAATTTTATAATAATAATAATAATACATTTTATTTGATGGCACCTTTCAAAACACCCAAGGACACCTTACAAAACAGATTAAAACAAGCCCAAACAAGTTATCATAATATAACTTGTAATATCATAATACAATCAACTAATAACAAGGTGTTAAACTAGTAGAAACAATAATAAAAAAAAATTATACAGAGTATGCTAATCTGAACAGGTATGTTTTTAATTGAGATTTGAGTTGACACAAAGAGTCCAATTGATGAATGTGTGGAGGAAGAGAGTTCCAAAGATGCGGGGCAGACAAGCTGAAGGCTCTAGCCCCCATAGTACTAAGTCTAAATGTAGGTACAGTTAACATTGCAGTCTTTGAGGAACGAAGTGTTCGGGGAGGAGTATAGGGCAGAAGTAGGTCAGAGAAATATGTGGGGGCTAGGTTATGAAGCGCTTTGAAAGTTAACAAAATAATTTTATAATTGATCCGGTGGGAAACAGGAAGCCAGTGCAGTTGGATGAGGAGAGGTGTAATGTGGTCCGTTGATCTGGTGCGGGTAATGATCCTAGCTGCAGAATTCTTGATTGATTGGAGACGATGCAGAAATTTTTTTGAGGTGCCAATGAGGAGGGCATTGCAATAGTCTATACGGGAAATGACCAGAGCATGGACAAGAACCTGTCTATTGTGCTGGGAGAGGGATGGGTTGCTGATAGCTTGTAGACAGGACGTGAGAGCAGAGGGAGAAAGAGAAGTATTTGGTTTTGTAGAAAGATAGAGTTGTGTATCATCGGCGTAGCAGTGAAAATTGATACCAAAATGACGGAGAATATTGCCCAGAGGTAAAATGTAGATGATAAAAATCAATGGTCCCAGCACTGAACTCTGAGGAACACCATGAGTAACTGTGGCAATTTTTGATGCAACATTTTTTCCCTGAATTAAATATTTTCTATTATGTAGATATGACCTCAACTAGGCTAGAGCATTATAATTAGCTATGTTTCCATCCAAATATTCGAATTAAACTTATGCGCAAAACTGGAATATCGCATAAAACCTATGCGAATAAAGCACCGTTTCCATCCAACGAGTCAAAGAGAACAAAATCGTCACTTCCTGGTAAACTGTGGCACTAAATATCACTAAGAATATAGGAGAAGCCACTGAATATAATCATTTTGTTACATAAATTACTTGCACCTCAGAGCAAGCAGACGTAACACAATAAATGCTGTCAATGCTTTCGGAGGTGGATGCTGCTGTTTGGGAACGTAGTCGTGTAAGACAATTATACAGAAATACTGATGACAGACTTTGCTTAGGCATTTCAGAATGACCATAACAACATATAGATGCTGTGAACGAGATCGGTCTGCTGCTAGTCAAGTTATCCCGTCTCATAGTGCAAAGTCACATGACTTTTTCGATGCGCGTGGAGGAATTTATTCGATTTCCATCGTAGTTTATGCACATTTTTTCTTATTGGATAAAAAGTTTATCCTACTCAAATGTGCACACACACATTTTTATGCACATTTTTGAATTTATGCGCATCTTGGCGTTTCCATCCAGCGTTTTTTTTTATGCGATATTCCAAAATGCGCATAAAAATAGGTGGATGGAAATGCAGCTAATGATCCCAATGGCAGCCAAATGTTCCAACATGATTGAGTGGGAGATAGTGTCAAAAGCTGCTGTAAGGTCAAGAAGGATCAGAATGGACAAAAGGCCATTGTCAGCTGCAAGTAAAAGGTAAAAGATCATATTTTTTTTTTACCGGAGCTGTTTCAGTACTATGATTCTGGCAAAAACCTGACTGAAAACTGAAAAGAGGTTATTGTTATGAAGGTGAACTTGAAGTTGAGTTGCTATAGTCCGTTCTAAAAGTTTAGTAATGAATGGGAGGTTGGAAATGGGATGGTAATTATTTGTGTCATTAGGATCCAAACCAGGGTTCTTAAGAACTGGGGTAACAGAAGCAGTGTTGAGAGATGTAGGAGCAGTGGCAGTAAGGACATTATAAAAGGTGCTATAGAGGCAAGGTAAACCAGAAACTGAAGAATTCAGCTGTTGATGAATATTGTTAATTTTGGTACAAAAAAATTCCAAAAATTCCAAACACTGAGTGGTGGAGATAAGGTGATTTGCTGTTTCTGCAGGCTTCAGTAGTTTGTTGATAGTAGAGAATAAAGTCCGGATGTAAACAAACCCAGAAGGTATTGCATGACTGAGGTGAAAATAGTCATCAGGTTGTTGCCAGGTCTCAGTAAGACACAGAAAGTCAAGTTTTGAATCTGAGATAATGTCCGGAGCTTTATTGGAAAGAGATCGGACATTAAAAAGTCCAAATTTGAATCCATTAGATGAGACATCAGGGTCAGCTGGCAGAGGAGCTAGCCCACTATGGGGCTAGGTTATGAAGCCCTTTGAAAGTTAACAAAATAATTTTATAATTGATCCGGTGGGAAACAGGAAGCCAGTGCAGTTGGATGAGGAGAGGTGTAATGTGGTCCGTTGATCTGGTGCGGGTAATGATCCTAGCTGCAGAATTCTTGATTGATTGGAGACGATGCAGAAATTTTTTTGAGGTGCCAATGAGGAGGGCATTGCAATAGTCTATACGGGAAATGACCAGAGCATGGACAAGAACCTGTCTATTGTGCTGGGAGAGGGATGGGTTGCTGATAGCTTGTAGACAGGACGTGAGAGCAGAGGGAGAAAGAGAAGTATTTGGTTTTGTAGAAAGATAGAGTTGTGTATCATCGGCGTAGCAGTGAAAATTGATACCAAAATGACGGAGAATATTGCCCAGAGGTAAAATGTAGATGATAAAAAGCAATGGTCCCAGCACTGAACTCTGAGGAACACCATGAGTAACTGTGGCAATTTTTGATGCAACATTTTTTCCCTGAATTAAATATTTTCTATTATGTAGATATGACCTCAACTAGGCTAGAGCATTATAATTAGCTATGTTTCCATCCAAATATTCGAATTAAACTTATGCGCAAAACTGGAATATCGCATAAAACCTATGCGAATAAAGCACCGTTTCCATCCAACGAGTCAAAGAGAACAAAATCGTCACTTCCTGGTAAACTGTGGCACTAAATATCACTAAGAATATAGGAGAAGCCACTGAATATAATCATTTTGTTACATAAATTACTTGCACCTCAGAGCAAGCAGACGTAACACAATAAATGCTGTCAATGCTTTCGGAGGTGGATGCTGCTGTTTGGGAACGTAGTCGTGTAAGACAATTATACAGAAATACTGATGACAGACTTTGCTTAGGCATTTCAGAATGACCATAACAACATATAGATGCTGTGAACGAGATCGGTCTGCTGCTAGTCAAGTTATCCCGTCTCATAGTGCAAAGTCACATGACTTTTTCGATGCGCGTGGAGGAATTTATTCGATTTCCATCGTAGTTTATGCACATTTTTTCTTATTGGATAAAAAGTTTATCCTACTCAAATGTGCACACACACATTTTTATGCACATTTTTGAATTTATGCGCATCTTGGCGTTTCCATCCAGCGTTTTTTTTTATGCGATATTCCAAAATGCGCATAAAAATAGGTGGATGGAAATGCAGCTAATGATCCCAATGGCAGCCAAATGTTCCAACATGATTGAGTGGGAGATAGTGTCAAAAGCTGCTGTAAGGTCAAGAAGGATCAGAATGGACAAAAGGCCATTGTCAGCTGCAAGTAAAAGATCATTTGTAATATTTTTTTTTTACCGGAGCTGTTTCAGTACTATGATTCTGGCAAAAACCTGACTGAAAAGGTTATAGAGGTTATTGTTATGAAGGTGAACTTGAAGTTGAGTTGCTATAGTCCGTTCTAAAAGTTTAGTAATGAATGGGAGGTTGGAAATGGGATGGTAATTATTTGTGTCATTAGGATCCAAACCAGGGTTCTTAAGAACTGGGGTAACAGAAGCAGTGTTGAGAGATGTAGGAGCAGTGGCAGTAAGGACATTATAAAAGGTGCTATAGAGGGCAGACAGGTTTTAACCAGAACAGTAGGGATGGGATCAAGCATACAGGAGGTGTTCTTGGACTTAGAAATTAATCTCATGATTTCTATGACTAGGAGGCTGAAAAGTCGATAAGGTGGAGAATGATGGATCCAGTGTGGTAGTCCAAGGTAAACAGTTAGATGCAGAAACTGAAGAATTCAGCTGTTGATGAATATTGTTAATTTTGGTACAAAAAAATTCCAAAATTGTGTTACACTGAGTGGTGGAGATAAGGTGATTTGCTGTTTCTGCAGGCTTCAGTAGTTTGTTGATAGTAGAGAATAAAGTCCGGGTGTTATTTTCGTTAATACTAATAATATCAGAATAGAAGGAGGATTTAGCAGCAGTCAGGGCACTTTTATATGAAAGAAGATGATCTGTATACAACTGTTGATGAATAGTTAGACCAGTTTTCCTTTTTTAATTTTATTGAGCTCCCCATTTTAATTTAATTTGAATTCTGCTTCCTTACATTCAATTTAGAGTTTTCTACCTCAATTAAAATTCATGAACTGAAGTGAAATTTAAAAAGCTTTCTCAATTAAATTCTGCATGTCATAATAACTCATGCAATAAACTGCTTCACAAGTACATTTTTCAGTTTACATGATTATAAAATAATTGAACTGGGAAATTAGACAAAAATACAGGTCAGACTGTGCATTTTTAGGCCAGTAAATGCCAGTAACAGAGTAAACAGCGAGGGTTCTTTGTTTGTTTACTGGCAGCTCGCCGTGGGATTCCTTCAGTAAATTCGTGTAATTTAAATTTAATATTGGCCAGAGACCAAAGACTGCAGGTAATGACTTACACAGTCAAGTTGCTGTATTAGTTACTCTAAAAGAGTGACACAAGGAGATGTGAGCGCTGCAAACACTTCTCACAGATGCATTTTAAAGCATCACTGACACTCTCATGGTGTGAAGACTGTTGTTAAAGGTCGACAGCCTGATTATGCTGCCTTCTAATGCCTTGCTTTGTTGATTATAGTGGGTTTACCTGTTGATAAATGTCCTAATGTTACTGGCGGACTATATCAACTGGCCAGCATTGAAAATCTGAACACAGATGGAATGTACACTGTAGCCGATTTTGGTAGTTTTAACCAGATTTTATTGTTATACGTACAGTAAGATACTGTACAAAGGATTATGGGAAAATATAGACCTTATGTAGCTCCGCCCCTTTCTATCACTGCGCTCATTGTCTTCTGTCTTCCGCTGTTATTTCCTCAGCATGAAGGTATGAGGTCGTACGAATTTATGAACAAGCCGCTCTTTTAAAATCTTCCCAGTTTACTGACATTTGTTATGACATCCGCTTCGAACATTATTGCATATAATGCCTCCAGAATAAGGCCAGAAACACCGTGGATCCCACCCACCCAGGTCAATGGACTGTTTGACCCCCTGCCCTCAGGGCAGAGATACCGGGCCATGAAAACACACACAAACAGACTGAGAAACAGCTTCTTTCCAAGATATGTGATCTCCATTACACCCCCTGCACTTACACCCTCCAGCTAATGACATAATTTGCACTTTATTTTGCTGTAACTGCTGCTGTTTGTTATTTATTGTTGGTTGATCTAAGTTGTTGGTTCTTTTGTTTACTTTGTAACCAGGGGCGGATTTAGTGAATTGGGGGCCCCAGGCTAAATATAGGAATGGGGCCCTATAGATTTGCACACATTTTCCTAGATCAACCTTGAGGTTCTTTTTTTGTTGTGATGCTTGCTGCTGCACAATGGTGCCCCATAGTTGAGTCCAATGTTTCTACATTTTTCATGTACATGTTATAATGGCTTTCTTTCATGTTGTAGACCATGAAATAGCAACTGATTTACAGTTGAGATACAGGTTTTCACAAAAACAAAATAAATTATAAAATGATAAACCTCACAATTGAGCGTGTAAAGCAGGGGTGAGTCAGAAGTATAGATTATTATATTAATTTAAAACGGGGTTATGTGGGTGGATTTTCGCATTGGTCTGAACAAAAACTACAGACTGGATTATTGAAAATGTACATTCATTCTCTGCCAGTATGAGGCGCTTTTGGAACGTCAGAAATATAGAATGAGAAAAGTGGGAAAAAATATAGCCTATATTGACGAGGAAAGTCCACTGATGAGTTACCAGCGTAAGCCTGTGTTCAAATGCTGTCTAATTCTACATTTTAAAATACATTAATTTTCAAATTTAAATAAAACTGAAAAAAATAATGAAAAGGTAATTATACATTTACACACCTAAGGATTATATCAACCAAAAGAGTAACTGCGTATGTGTCCTCTACTTGGTTCCTTCTCATAAATGAGTAAGTGACATTTAAAACAATTATAAACATATAATACACACTGTTTCTCAATATTTAATTACAGCTTCAGACGCATAATATTTTCATCTCCTTCAAGCAGGATACACAAAAAGCACGTTCAATTCAGACGTAGGGATGCAGCGATTAACCGGTTTCACAATTAACTGTGCTTTAAAATGTCACGGTTAATTAATCGTAAAGGCTCCGCTACACCGAGTGTTTCTGTTGCACGGACGGAACTGTTGCAACTTGCGCAAAACGAAAACAAAGTTACACAAGCTTAAAATGCTGTGCTTATCAGAGACACGGAGGCTACTACACACACTATGACAGAGGAACCAAAAAGCGATCCTTTATTTCCACCAGAGAAATGCCAGTGTGGGACCATTTCGGGTACACAGAATGACCAGGGTGTCAATTAAATATTGCCGTAAAAACTGCTGCTAAAGAGCGAATACACGTCTTTAAACTATTTTAATGCACGACGTGAAGGCAAGACTGACGCGAAGCTACGGCTCCTTAGCTCAGTATTCTGCCCACTTCAGATCAGACAGATGAA
>NW_015543492.1:743093-750446 GCF_001515605.1 Sinocyclocheilus anshuiensis
TTCATGTACATGTTATAATGGCTTTCTTTCATGTTGTAGACCATGAAATAGCAACTGATTTACAGTTGAGATACAGGTTTTCACAAAAACAAAATAAATTATAAAATGATAAACCTCACAATTGAGCGTGTAAAGCAGGGGTGAGTCAGAAGTATAGATTATTATATTAATTTAAAACGGGGTTATGTGGGTGGATTTTCGCATTGGTCTGAACAAAAACTACAGACTGGATTATTGAAAATGTACATTCATTCTCTGCCAGTATGAGGCGCTTTTGGAACGTCAGAAATATAGAATGAGAAAAGTGGGAAAAAATATAGCCTATATTGACGAGGAAAGTCCACTGATGAGTTACCAGCGTAAGCCTGTGTTCAAATGCTGTCTAATTCTACATTTTAAAATACATTAATTTTCAAATTTAAATAAAACTGAAAAAAATAATGAAAAGGTAATTATACATTTACACACCTAAGGATTATATCAACCAAAAGAGTAACTGCGTATGTGTCCTCTACTTGGTTCCTTCTCATAAATGAGTAAACGCCTACCTTTGCCTAATGGGTAAGTCCAACCCAGTTTGTAACTGAGACTCACCAGTCAGAATTTCGTTGTACAATGACAATAAAGTAAATTGAATGGAATTCATAAAATATTGCATCAGTAGCTTAGCACTTTTTGTTTTTCTCCTACTGTAGACAGAGTGTTTCAAGTCAGTTATTTGAGAGCTACAAGTTTGATAACTAACTTTTGGAGCGTGTTTGATATTAAACATTCAAGACATCTGACATCTGTGTCATGCTCTCACCAGTTTTGTACCCGTTTCGGTTGGTAATTTTCAATCACATTCATTTGCAAGAACTAAAACTGTTGGCTAAGCAACACCGAAGTAATGTTGACAATAGTGCTCTTTTTATAACAGCAGGTGAGGAGAGCGAGAATCCAGAGAGAGTGACAGAAAGCCAAGACGCTGAGTGATGCAGAAGACGAGGAGGGAGTCGATGGCGTCTCCGCGATGAGTTTCTTCCTCCCATATTGCCCAGCCCACAGGTATCATTACAGGCTTCATGAAGATAATATTTCTAACACTCAATACCCCGTGCCTGAAAAAGCCCCTCACGCAAAATCCATTATCCAGACATCTTAGATAATGGGATTCCACTTCCCCGGCTCAGCTTGCAGCCCTGCAGAGTGGCCGTAATAGACTTATAATCAGTTTTTATCATTATTTCTCCCAGCGCTCGAACGTCTGCTGTGCTACGCCACGATGATCTGCTCTCAGTGCGAGAAGTATCGCTATTCCAGACCAATCAGTGGTGGGGTCGGAAGTAGGTGGAAAGAAGCGAACCGAAGTCCAAGTGGTAAAGCTGAACATGTGTTACCATCTGGTGCGGAGAGCAGAGGTTGAGCAGAGGCCCGGCTGAGGCCAGGAGTCTGTCATACTCGCTCTGTGTCAGATGGAGAGAGACGGAGCGCTCAGGACGGCCGCAGACAGCCTGACCACTCACCAACATCTGGACCCCAGGCCAACAGAGTGAGAGACACAGACGTTAAACACCATTCAGACTTACTTCAGTGCTGCAGTCATAGTGGGCGTTATTACAACTGGATGCACTTACATTATATACATATAATAATGTTAATAATAATAATAATAAATAATTTGACAGTATAGTAATAAATCATATATTTATTGATGTTTAATATTTTATCATTTAAGTAATGAAAATATTTTTAGGATTATTATTATTAATTTTAATTTTAGTAATATTATTAAATACTTTTTTACAGTACAATAATTAATAATATTTATTGATGTTTAATTTTTATAATTTAAATAAAAATATGTTGAGGATTATAATAATAATAAAATAGTTTTTTATTTTATAGTGCAATAATAAATAATTATTTAAATTTATATTATATTATTTATTATTATAAATTTATATTATTTCAAATATATTATTTTATTTTATTTTATAGTACAATAATAAATAGTAATGTATTTATTGATTTAATTTTTATAATTTAAATAATGACATTTATTATTCTTATTATTTATTATTCTTATTATTTTCACATTAAATGGGAAAAAAATGGTTCTTTCCTTCTTTTTGTCCTTAGCCGACGATCACATGCTTCTTTATGGTTGTAAATACAGTGAGGTCCAAAAATCAGAGACCACTAGTGAAAATAGATAAATTTTATATATATTTTTCCAATTTAATCTGGAATTTCACTGCAAATTATATTATCAGCACTGCAGTGTGTCAAATTTGCTGTGCAGGATTTTAAGCATTGCATAACTGCTCATTAGCATAAAGCTAAATTTGCATTTAAACATAGTGTGAATAGAACAATACTGGACAGCTAGTTTCTAATGATTTTAAGCTCATTTGCATAAAGTTGCATAAACTTTTTCCAATTTTGTTGAACACCACATCGCTGTCACTGTCACAGGATATTGAAAAGGCATTGAAAATGAACGGCTTGGAGTCGCATTGGTGTTGCAACTCGCTATACTCCTTATAGACGGCTTCCTCATGTAATCAAAACTGATGCAATTCAATTTTTCAATCACTTTTAAGCACATTATTCCTGAGACTCTTGAATCCAAATGTAATGCTAATCAGTAGGTGAAAAAGCATTGAAAATTGATATATACAGTGGGTACGGAAAGTATTCAGACCCCCTTAAATTTTTCACTCTTTGTTATATTGCAGCCATTTGCTAAAATCATTTAAGTTAATTTTTTTTCCTCATTAATGTACACACAGCACCCCATATTGACAGAAAAACACAGAATCGTTGACATTTTTGCAGATTTATTAAAAAAGAAAAACTGAAATATCACATGGTCCTAAGTATTCAGACCCTTTGCTCAGTATTTAGTAGAAGCACCCTTTTGATCTAATACAGCCATGAGTCTTTTTGGGAAAGATGCAATTTAAGGGGGTCTGAATACTTTCCGTACCCACTGTATATTGTTTTAACAATCCAGTCATTTTTGATGGATAAAATAAAGCCCTGCTCTAAATTTTTTTGTTTAATATCATGTAATTATGTAAAACAGCTTGCAAATAGCAGATCGTGTTTACTTTAATCGCAGTATAAAACGATAAGGAAAAGAGAAGATGAGGCTGCAGTCCTGTACATCTGGTGGTCAGGCATGTATTGATGGTTTACACTGGACCACAGGTGTCTGTCTGTCTCAGTCCTTCCTCAGACACTGTTTTGTTTGTCTGCTGAATGTAATGAATGTAGACTGGTGTTTGGTGGAGAGATTGTTCATCAGTGTGGTTTCATTAGCACTGACTCTAATTGCCTCTATCTGGTGAATTTCAGATACGCACCACTGAACCTACAGATAGGACATTTCTTTTTGATGCAGGTTCTCCTTCACTCTTGTCCCAGTGACCGGCAGATCACCGGAGGAGGATTTCAGGACAGGTACAAGCTTGGGAAGAGTCCAAGATACTCAGAATTTATATACATTCTAACTTCTAAAAAAAAAGTTGGTTGCCCTGCACGATGCTAACAAAAACTGCGACTGAATATTGTTATTATTGATACTTTATTACTACATTATTATATACTTTTATACTTTATTCAATTATTAATTATCATATTCACTAAATTTAATATATTATTTAATTTATTTGAAATCAGATTAATATTTATTGATAATTATAGATATTGATAATTATAGTATGATATAATATTTTTTAATCTGTTAACCAACAACAGCTCATATAAATCAGAGACTCAGTTCCTTCACATTGGCTTATGAAGTAAGAAGCTGCATGAAGTTATTGAGCTGCCATGTTTCCTAATTCTTTAACTTCTTCCTGCAGGATCACAGCGGTAGATGTGGCCTCAAACGTAATGGTCGCAAAGAGAGCGAGAAGAGCGAAATAGAAATGCCACACTGCAGCGAGTTCACAAGCATGATTCATTCAGATCTCATCTACGTCTCACAGCAGAACAGCAACGAGACACACAGATACCTGAAAACAGTAAACGTATCTGTAAATCTTCCGACACATTCACGATCGCTCTGACCGCTTCAACGTGACGCTAAACAGTTTAAGTGGAAGTAATTATCTTGTTTCTGTCCGTTGTTTGGCTCGAGGGCCGCCCGGATAGACTGACTCCCTGATAAGATCACGGCCCGTTAGACCCTCAGTGATGAGTAATGAACAGTGCTTTCTGAGTAAATATCCACACTCGGCGGTTTGATTCACGTCAGCCGCGTTCACACTGCAGCTAAATACAGTTCTCACTCCTGTTTTGAGTGCTTAAACATGTTTTGAGCTCACAGACTTTGGTTTTTGCAGGAGCTAGTGACAACTGAGTTCACATTAAATCTGTCTGAAGCATTCCATTTTAAGCATTGCATATTTGCATTTGCATATAAACTCCTTTTTCAGCTTTGTTGCAGTACGTCATCACACTGTTGTCACTGTGGCCTGGAAGTTGACAGCTCTCATTGAAAACATGTGTCTCTCTTCTTCTGAAGATAGAGATACATATTTCAACTCATCCACAGATTTTTCTCATTATAGATTATTTTGCCAGACTTTTATTTTGCCAAAATTTAGACATATTTTCTGCCTGCTGTCTTTGATTACATTTTATAATCAGATTATATAATTATAGTCTGATATTACATGTATGTATATATATATATATATATATATAAATTCTATTTTTTATATAATTTATGTATCTCAATATATTTATTTAAAAATATTTTGTAGACTGTTTTCTCTGTCTGCTGTATTTAATTATTAATCAGAATATATAATTATAGTCTAATATTATATATTATTGTATTCAAATGCATTCAACTTATTTGAAAAAAAATTCAATTTAATTTAATAATGATGATGACAACAACAACGATAATACATTTTTAAATCTTTAATTTATATTTTAGATTTCTTTATGTATTTTATGTATCAATATATGTATTTAAAAAAATCTGTCTGCTGTCTTTGAATATTAACTTGACCATTTTATATAATTATAGTGTGATATTTATATTAATATTAATATTAGGGCTGTCAACGTTAATGTGTTAATGTATGCGATTAAAATTAATGCATTAAAATAATTTAACACAATTAACGCAAGATTACTGCACCATTTCTATTCTAACCCTTTACCCGATTTCGCTTCTCTGTTTGCAATCAGATCATATCAAGGTGCTAAACTCCGGGAAAGTTTTAAGTCCAATGATGCAGTAAAGGAATGCATTCAAATAATCAATCCTAAACAGCGCTAATGTAAAGAAAACCATGAATTATTAATTCCAGTGTGTTTTTTGCTTTAAAACACCAGCTCTGTCATATTCTGTGATTGTCTCTGCTGTGTGATATACAGACTCACAACATCCCACTGCTGTATGGCCAGATGAGAGGATAAAGCAAACCAGCTTTCCGCTAGTAAAGTTTTGATGGAGGAGGATTGCAATCAAGCTTAAGATGATGCGATGACGTACAGGAGTCGTACAGTAAGCACGCGTGAGTCTGATATATTAATGCACAAACAAACTGTGTACGTATGTGCGCTCCTGACACAGATCATACTGTATTTATGCACAAACACATTTCAGTACATTCACGTTGTTTTCACACACATTTATGATAATGTGTTTGATTTGTCATGTGTATGTTGCTGTGTTTAGTCATTCTGAATGGATCCGTGTACTTTAGTAGATATATGCAGTCAGGTCACGGCGTTTGGTTTGACGATTTTTTTTGGGTTTGGTTTTTTATGTGTTCTTTGGTGTGCATAAATGTATGAATTATATGGACTCCTTATATCATTTGGTTCTTCAGTGTCCTTTTGGAATCTCCAAGTGTCCTTTTGTTTTGGAAAGACATCAAAATGTATCTTGGAAAAAGTTTGCAGAAAATAGTTTTGTGAGAATCACCCTTCAATCTTTTGGTTTACTTTGTTGGATATAGTAAACAGTGACTAAATGAACGTGTTAAACAAGATAAATGGTGTGTGCTTAAATTTCATGATAAGTGTGCGATTAATCGTGATTAATCACACAAAAAGGGTGTGATTAATCTGATTAAAAATTGTATTCTGTTGACAGCCCTAAATTATATATAAATATATTATGTAATTTCAAAAATGTGTAAATTTTACTATAAATTTATATAAAATTTGTATTTTGTACTACTTTATATAATGTATCTCAATTTATATATGTTTTTTTAAGCACATCTTGTGTTATTGGTTGTATTTCTTGTTTGAAAGTCACTGCGTCTGATACATTTCTTTCTTTCTTTATCAGATGCTTTTATCCAAATGTGTAT
The DNA here is from genome assembly GCF_001515605.1 of Sinocyclocheilus anshuiensis. Taxonomy (NCBI): domain Eukaryota; kingdom Metazoa; phylum Chordata; class Actinopteri; order Cypriniformes; family Cyprinidae; genus Sinocyclocheilus; species Sinocyclocheilus anshuiensis. The sequence continues at coordinate 749,423 of NW_015543492.1, forward strand.
TTATGTGTTACAGTGAACCCTTTTTTTGAAGACTAAAAGTATGAAATGACATTTTCTCATTTTGACAGTGTCTGCTGTCTTTGAAAGTTGACGTAACGTCAGTTGCCCGTGGCTTCATGTGAAAGTCACTGCAGAGGTCGTGTGCATGTCCTTCACCAGCTGTGCCACTGCCATTGAGAAGAATGCACATTTCTCCAGGTATTGTGATGAACGACCTTCCTGATGTTACTCCTCTCGAAGTTTGACTTCATCTCTGTGTCTATCCTGCACCTCTGTCCCCAATGAGCACTTGTAATTGTTTCAGATTCAGACTACAGTCTGATGGTAACTGTTATTAACCCTATTGTAGACAGAAATGACCTCAATTCCACAAGTGACTGACATCCGCTGGCCTCCAAACACCCTGAAGCACACGCGGCGGCGCTTTAATGTTCTTCAGTCAGACAGAAGTGTTGCTGTCTCCCATTACCGACGTTTCCATCCAGAACCAACTCGATCTGCTTGAATCTATACATTTATTTATGAGCCTGTTCATTAACTATAATGTAAATAATCTGACGCCCGGCAGCAGACAAATGTCTCCCATTGCGTGTTATTATGAAGCTCTTGCCGGTGTGGGCAGATCTTGAGTGTGAGAGGTCAGGATCGCTGCGGATCGGTGTGTGTGAAGCGTGTTGTTCAGGGCAAACAGCGTGACGCCGCAGACTGTAGAGGATCATTACGGAGGCAGCGGCTCTCAGAAAGTGCCACATTCATCACACACGATCCTTTTAATGAATCCCTTGTTTATTTCTTCACTCCTTCTCGTTTAACCGTCTGCTTATTCAGAGAAAAGCACGAGGGTTTGCTTTTAAGTCAGCTGAAGCTTTCAGAAGATTTAACATTCATTTGATTTTATTTGTTTATTCATTAATTTTCATTTTGTTTATTTAAGCACTTCTTGTGTTATTGCCTCAGTATAAATGGCTTAGATGTATTCCTCATTTGTCACTTTTAATAGAAGCGTCTATTAAATAAATAAATA
>NW_015543492.1:750555-753632 GCF_001515605.1 Sinocyclocheilus anshuiensis
GTTGTATTATATATATATATATATATATATATATATATATATATAGCATTATATATATTTATATAGTTACTATTTGTATTTATATAGCAGGTGCTTTACACACACACATACATATGTATATTGCCTCCTTGGTTGTACTTAGATGTTAAAATGTATCAGCAAATTTATATTTATTTATTTATGTTTATATATATTTATTATTTTACAGTTTCCTTATTCAGAGAAAACCACGAATGTTTGCTTTTAAAGTCATCTCAAGCTTTCAGAAACAGCAGCATCACTCCAGGCTGCACGCTTTTATGTGCCTTAGCGTTTGCATTGCGTGTTTCTCATTTTCTCGATACTGGGAATGATAAAATACCTCTCCTCAAATATCCAAATGCCATGCGGCCCATCCAGTCAGAGCTGATATGAATAAACTCTCTGATAGATCAGATGAGAGTTAAGCTTTCTGGGTAGGAAATGTCTGAGTGTGGCTTCATTCGGTCTCTGCTGTCAGCTGAACTCTGAACCGTCAAAACACCTTAGAAACAGCCGCAGGTTTACATCGCATTATATCCTGCTAGATCTGTTAAAGTGTTGCACGGGGTAACCAGTGTTGTAATCGTTTACTAAAACTATTAAAAAAGGGTTTTGGTAATTGATATAAAGCTGAAATAAAAAATATATATATAAATATTAGAGAAAAACTGGTAACACTTTACAATAAGTTTCCATCTGTTAACATTAGTTAACTACATTAGTTAACACAAACTAACAATGAAAAATACTTCTAAAGCATTTGTTGATCTTAGTTCATTTTAATTTCAACATTTATTAATACATTACTAAAATCAAAAGTTATAATAACTGCAAGTGATAAGTGGTAACTGCAATTAAATAAAAAAAAACGTATTTTATTTAAGGTATTTGCTAAGGCAACATTTCTGATGCATTTAGTTTAACTAGATGTACTAAAATAACTAAAACTGAAATAAAATTAACAAAAACAATGTTTAACTATTTTAAAAAATAATACAAATTACAAAAACACAACAGAATTACTAAAACATTAACATTAAAAATTAAACCGAAAAATATAGCAATTAATTCAAAATATTAGTAAAAACTATAATAGTATCTCAATGATAGCAAAATAATACTGATATTATTTTATGAATCTGAGCTAACATGAAATACTGTAACAATGAACAGATGAATTTTTGTGAACTAATGTTAACAAAAATCACTAAATACTGTATCAAATGTAGGCTATTGCTCATTTTTAATGTTAGGTAAATTTGAATGTTGTATTGCTTAGACGTTGCTCCTTTAGAGCTCAGGAGGCTTAACAGAGAGGCAGTTTAATAATTTTTGCTTAAAGGGGTCATATGATGCGATTTCAATGTTTCCTTTCTCTTTGGAGTGTTACAAGCTCTTGGTGCATAAAGAAGATCTGTAAAGTTGCAAAGACTAAAGTCTCAAATCCAAAGAGATATTCTTTATACAAGTTAAGAGTCAGCCACGCCTACCTAAAACGGCTCGTTCTAACACGCCCCCACATAGTTCTTTTTAGCAGCATCATATGACCCCTTTAATCAAACAGTTTAATCATTTTTTCCCTAAAACATCTTTAGACTCAAATGAGTCAACAGTTGTGGATAAGCAGCTCAAGATCATTTGAGTTCACGTTGAGATCTCTGACTTTTTAACCTGGCTTACAAATAACACATTATCACATTTCTAATATTCAAATCCGTTAAAGGATTGTTAGGCTGCATTAATTAGGTCAACCGGAACCAGGAACACTTCCCATAACACCCCATGTACTCGCTACATTGTAAGAAAAATGGCATCTACGCTAATATTATTCTCTTTCATTCTTATTCCGAGGTCACCTTACCGCCATACAGATCCAGTCTGTATCCAGATCAGATGGTGGATCAGCAGCTAGAGACGACCTCTACAGCCCTGAATGTCAGCGGAGACCATGTCAACTAGATGCGCCCTGCGAAGACCTCATCACCTCAACGACCATCGGTACAAGACTACGGGAACCAGATGAGTCCTCTGCACAATCTGACCTGTGCTGCAGCCTAGAATTAAACCACATCATGCTGGTTTCGTCTGGCCAGAGGAGAACTGGCCCGCCGACGGAGCCTGGTTTCTCCCAAGGTTTTTTCTCCATTTCTGTCACCGATGGAGTTTTGGTTCCTTGCCACTGTCGCCTTTGGCTTGCTTAGCTGGGGACACTTGACTGGTTGCACAGACACTATTGGAAGAGAGCTGAACTGGAGGATGACATCACTGAATCATCAATGAACTGACTTTAGCTGGAAAACTGACTTTGTTATTGTCCTCTTGCGTTATTGACAAACTATTTTCCTGTTTGACACTGTAAAGCTGCTTTGGCACAACCAGTATTGTATAAAGCGCTATACAAATAAAGGTGACTTGACTTGTTTTGTGCATGTTGGCGTGTGTTTGTCTGTAAATGTTGGTTGTTTTGTGCTTGCGCAGAGGTGTGTGGGTCACCGCGGCCCTCTGGGGTTTAGGCCTGATTTCTTCTGCATTCGTCAGCAGGTTACATCAGAGGACAGACAAACACGCATACACCTGTACTTCCTGACCAAAGGCCATGAATCACAGACTGCATTTCTAAAGGTCAAAGGTCAAAACAACTCGACCTTGTTGTGGCTCTACATTTGTGTACACAATAGTAACACCAAATAGAGTGTCCTAAAACTGAAAAACACCACTTCTCAGACAGTATACGGAGGGAGGAAAGCATCGATGTCTGTCCTGTCTATTGAGATGTCTTCATCTGGTCTGTTTTAGATGGCAGCACAGATGTCCTTCACTGCTGGTGATATCCCACAATCCTGTGCATGCAGTTCACGATTGGTGGAATAAAAAGCAGTGGTTGAAAGAGGAAAATAAAATTGTTTTAATTGTATGTTTTCATTAAAAATTTCACTTGTTTATCTAATTTGTTGTGTATAAATATTTTAAAGTAATTTTTCAGAGTATCTAAATTTATAGCATATTTTTCAGTATCTATTTTTTTTTTACATATTTTATGCGTCTCATATATATAC
>NW_015543492.1:753839-755350 GCF_001515605.1 Sinocyclocheilus anshuiensis
ATATATATATATATATTGAATCAATTAATATATTTATTCATTTAGTGAGTTATCTTTTGGAGACTGCGCGGAGATATTGGAGATATATATCTATCTCTTTAGGAGATATATCTTGCATGCAGTTCATAATTAATGAAATAAAGAGAATAAAAAGTAGTAATGGAAGGAGGTAAATATTATTGTTTTAATTATATGTTTTGATTTAAGTATTAAGTCATCTCTATTTTATATATATTTATATATACTTTATTTTATTTATTTATTGACAACTGAAAAATGTGGAATGATTACTGTCTTTAAATTACTTTTTACTGTATGTTTTGATTAAACATCTTCTCTCATTTTGAAATTGTTGTAGATCATAAGATGCACATTGGAAGGCAGAAGCTGGTTTCCTTCAGAGCTGGCCGGAGGTTAATGCAGCTGCTTCTGATTTCGGACGCAGTCAGAATGTGTGAGTCTAACATGAGAAAATGATTATGTAGCAGAACTGGACTCAAAGCTCTGTGAACAAGTGCTGTAATCCCCCGCTAAGACGAACGACAAGAAAGAAGAGAGGAAGTGAAAATCAATGGAAGAGAGAAATAGAGAGTTTCCTCTGCTAATTAACAAAAGCTCATTCAGTGTCATAAATCTACTGCAGGAGAACACAGGTACTGAACACCAGCAGCCTCTATCTGTCCAGTTTCATATCAGACCGTCCTCTCTTTGCTAATAATAGTCTAATGCAATAATGTACAAGATGGCTCTAACATAAAAGGAGGAATAAAGCATGCTTAAATAATAATCTCTTGTATTATAGGGCGTAAGTATATAGACTAATGTTATGGCACTTTAGATTCATTTTCATACATTTAAATAACAATGAATTCAATTGAATTCTGTTATGAATTCATATATATACAGTGGTGTGAAAAAGTGTTGGCCCCCTTCCTGATTTCTTATTTTTTTGCATGTTTGTCACACTTTAATATTTCAGATCATCAAACAAATTTAAATATTAGTCAAAGATAACACAAGTGAACACAACATACAGTTTTTAAATGAAGGTTTTTATTATTAAGGGAAAACAAAATCCAAAACTACATGGCCCTGTGTGAAAAAGTGTTTGCCCCTAAACCTAATAACTGGTTGGGCCACCCTTAGCAGCAACAACTGCAATCAAGCGTTTGCGATAACTTGCAATGAGTCTGTTACAGCGCTGTGGAGGAATTTTGGTCCACTCATCTATGCAGAATTGTTGTAATTCAGCCACATTGGAGGGTTTTCGAGCATGAACCGCCTTTTTAAGGTCATGCCACAGCATCTCAATAGGATTCAGGTCAGGACTTTGACTAGGCCACTCCAAAGTCTTCATTTTGTTTTTCTTCAGCCATTCAGAGGTGGACTTGCTGGTGTATTTTTTTTGTTTAGTTTTTTTGTTTTGTTTTTGTTTTGACGTGACATGTGGCCAAGTATGGTGACCCATACTTGGAATTAGTGCTCTGCATTTAACCCATCCAAAGTGCACA
>NW_015543492.1:756016-765311 GCF_001515605.1 Sinocyclocheilus anshuiensis
TAAAAAGACATGAATGAACATGCATAGGCAAAAACAATTGATTTTTTAAAATCACCAATACATTTTTAGTTTTCAGGATTTTTTTTACCAAACTTTGTACAAAGACAATTCTCAACTATGTTATAACAGAATGATTCAATATAATATTTTTCTTTCTGCAAAATGTGTGTAAAATGGCCATAAACGGGTTTTCTCATTACATACAATGTATCTATAAACTAAATCTAATTTGCATATTAATGTGTTTTTGGGGCAACATGTAATGAAAAAAGAAGTGTAATAATGGGAGTAATATTTGACAAGATTTTCATAATAATATATAATATTTCATAGAATATAGAAATATAATTTCTTTCCCTGTTCATTTGTTATGTCTCCCAAAATGCGTAATAAACATGCTTTTAGTCCCGGTGTCCTCATATGAGGACATGTATGAAATCAACATCCTGTTTCGTAACAGAAAGTCATATTTTGATTTGAAACCCCATAACATTTTCCTGAGATGTTGATTTATGACAGACAGTTTAAAAATTAGACAGATTTAAATGATAATTACAAAATATTATCATATTTCCATAAAAGTGTCACTAAATTAATATCAGACATAGTTGAAGACCAAGGAGAGGGAGTGGTCATAGTGAAACATCCAAACATTTAGTATCTCTGAAAAGCCCTGAATGTGCTCTCTACAGGACATCCAGACTTAAAACTGTGACATGTATAGTCTCAGAGAAATACACCAAAATATAATGTCCTCATATGAGGTCACAGGGTCTCAGGAGGTTAAAAATGAACATTTATAAATAAATTATATAAATTAACAGTTTTTGACAGTTCAATATATAATTAGCGGTTTGTGATTCTCAAAACATTTAGAGCAATTGCATAAATAAAATATTGTTTAAATCTGTTATTTTTTATGATTGAGATGCTATTATAGTTATAATTTACATTTTCATTTTCATTTTTGTTTTGTCTGTCATTTTTATTTTATTTGCATTTTTTATTATTTTAAATTAAGTCTATGTACATTTTTTTAAATATATTTTTACTTCAGTTTTAGTTATTTTAGTGCATCAAATTATACTAAATGAATAAAAAGTTCAAAAGAACAGCATTTATTTAAAATATAAATGTTTTATAACAATATACACTACCGTTCAAAAGTTTGGGGGAAGTACTTTTTTTTTCTTCGTTTTTTTTTTTTAAGAAATTAATACTTTTGTTCTGCAAGGATGTGTTAAATTGATAAAAAGTTATAGACTTATATTGTTCGAAAAGATTTCTATTTTGAATAAATTCTGTTCTTTTGAACTTTTTATTTATCAAAGAATGTTGAAAAAATATCACAGGTTCCAAAAAATAAGCAGCACAAATGTTTCCAACACTGACAATAAATCAGCATATTCGAATGATTTCTGAAGATCATGTGACACTGAAGACTGGAGTATGATGCTGAAAATTCAGCTTTGCATCACAGAAATAAACTATATTTAAAAATATAATAAAATAGAAAACAGTTATTTTAAATTGTAATAATATTTCACAATATTACTGTTTTTACTGTATTTTTGATCAAATAAATGCAGCCTTAATGAGCAGAAGAGACGTCTTTAAAAATCTTACTGATCCCAAACTTATATAATTTCACTTAACATTTATTAACATTTCTTAATTGGTTTTAGTTTTAGTTAACTACAATAACCCTGGGTTTAAATGAGGGTTTTAAAGTAAAATAACATCAACAGGACTGTACACTGTTTAGTGAGTCCAGCTTTGATGTGTGAGGTTGAATAAATGCATAAGAATATATTTGTACTTGCTGCAGGACAAGTCTGAATGACGAGGACTTTCATGTGCAAATTTCAGCGATACCTTTACAAGAACCCCTGCAGGATGACTGAGGCGTTCCTTTAAAGACAAACAACAGACAATTTGAGCAGATGATCTCTAAATCGAGTTGACATATAGAACTGTTTAACCGTCGCAGCAGGTAAGATTTGGACACACTAAAAACGCCGTCACATTAAAATGCCTTTCAACTGACGTCCTGTTTGTTATTAAATCCCTGCAGATGCGGAGACGCGCGGGACAGAAGGCCAAAGATCCTCCCCGATGAGGAGAACACAAAACAAGAGCGCACAAAAATAGATGAAACATCCTTCGTGTTGACGTCTCTGAACAGGCCCGGACACATGCCGCTGATTGAAGACGACGACATTCAAAGCGCACCTCTGATGGAAAAAAGGCCAGATTCCACTCATTACTGCACTTCAAACCCGGCTCAGTGCTGACATGCAGCGCAGCCCAATCATAATTAAGCTGCATAAAAATCTAAATTCATCGAGGAGGCAGAGCTATTATGTCGAGGGATTGATGTGGAAGACGACAGAGAAAGCTGGAGGTTTCGGACATCTTGAAGCTCAGTGACTGAATCAAAGACTCTGCGGGGGTCAAGGAGGACTAAGTCGGTACTAAAGATCTTGTTTTTTTTAGCGGTTGAGCCCCTGCCGTGCGATTAGCACACTGCTAACATGACAGCAAAGCTATAAACAGCTGCACTGCATGGCTGTATCTCTGGGCATCTCTGGGAACCCGAGTTCGATTTCTCTCCCCTCCCCCTGCCCCCGCTGGACTGTGTTCACATTATATTATTTGGGTCCGAACCGCGGTTCGTTTGCATCAAGCCAGCAGCTGTTTACCCCGTTGCTTAGTAACGATGGCGCAGGAGAAGACGGCAAAATGCGTAGCATTGCTCTCTTCAATTTTATATTTATGCTTTTGAACCGTTGGTTTTGTTTCCAAAGCTTCAGTACATAACGGCACTTACGTCTGCCTTACGAATGTACTGCAAATGCTCTAAAGAACTCTGAAGTCGAACAGAAATGAGATACAGCTCTCTGCTTGCAGTGCGTCAGTCACGCTCGTCAGGAAAGTGAGAGAAACACACACAAACACACATTTTTATCAAATAATACGTCATTAATAGCGGTTCACTTCCGTGATTTGGTACGATTGCGTTCACATCAGCTGCGAACCGTACCGGAGTTCATTTGAACCGTACCCCAGACCACCCTTTTTAAGCAGACTGGGGTACGGTTCGCGGGTGCGCACCCGAGTTCGGAAGACAGCGTTCACATCATCCAAACGAACCGAACTCTGACGTCAATCGAACCCGGGTGCGCACCAAAAGTGCTAGTGTGAAAGCACCCTTACATAGCCAGATCTTTGAATTAGAGCTTAAAGTCGGGTTCACTGTAAAGTGACCAGCCACATTTCATTTTGTTTTTATTAATTATTTAAAAGCCTTTTCACAAGGTACACATTAGTACCCCTAAATAGTGCATATAAGTACCTTAAAGATACATATTAATACCTAAGTGTACACATTGGTACCTTAATGTTACATATTTGTACCTTTCGAAAAGGTACCTCCCCAGTGACAGCTTTTGTATCTTTTTTTTTTTTCAGTGTATTTATGCGTAGCACTGAAACCCTATTGTAATTGTTAAGATTTTCAAAGATCACCATTCCGACATAAAAATGATCGGGCAGGCCAAACCATAAGGTGTAGAGATCTGAAACGTTGAGGGATGGTAGTACCCACCCACTCCGTCTACAACGTCACCAAGGCTCGCCCCGATCGGCCTGACGGGGGCGCTACAGCGATCAAAAGTACAAAATCTCTCATAACTCCTAAAGCACTTGTCATAGACTCAAGTGTCGTGTATCATGGGAATCCTTGGGTCAAGATGAACAAAACGCACGTGACGGATTTGTTCACGAAATTTCCTACCACGAAAAAACCTACTTTAGCAAACTAGTCCTAGGTTTTTTACCCAATCGTAACCAAATCAGTGCAGAAATATTCTCTGGAGAGTGAATATCAATAATTATCACAAAAAAAAAAAAAACTTGAGTTTTCCACTCACCGTCGCAAAGGGATGCCAAAGGGGCAGGGCCACTTTTCCTAAAACTGCTATAACTTTTCAACGAAATGAGATATTTACGCCAAACTCGATACACATATGTAAGACCTCAATCTGAAGTCACTTTGGAAAAATCGCGGAGTCTGGACACTATAACCACAGCTATAACTATGCATCCGTTAGTCTGATTGACTTGAAAATTCACATACAGTATCTGTGTCGAAAGTGCCACGGATGTCTGTGAGCACGTTCCTGTAATAAATATCATTATTATTTCTAATTTCTTTATATTTATTATAACGATATTAATAATATAAAAATGGTACAATATTATTTGTAATATCACATGCCATAGGTATTTATAATTTGTAATGTATTTATATATTATTAATTGATAAATAAACATTATTTCATGCCAGTCTATTATTATATTATCAATTCATTTAATTAAAATAAATATAAAAATGGTGCGCCCCCCCCCCCAAAAAAAAAAGTTGTCAGAATGATCAGCATTTTCCTGTCCAAAAGTAAAAAGTTGGCCTGCTCATCGTTTCTCCAAACTCATAACTCAAAAGTTGCATATTGGGTTCTGCTCTTGGATATCAAGTTTACTTGCTATAAGTGCCTAAAGTATCTTTCATAGTTTTGATGCAGGAAAATTTGGGTAAATTCACAAATTAGTTCTTTCTCAAAAGCGTTGAAACCAGTACCTTGTTAACTCGATTTGGTGAACAGAAGCCAGACAATCAAATTAGAGTTTGCCAAATCAAGAAAGTGCTTTCCAGTTTCACATGCACCATAATAGATCAGACTGTATTAAATATGTCCTCATGAGATGTTTTGACGAACTGAAACCGGCCTAAAGTGGTTTGCTGGTCTCCCTGCCTGATCAAGCTAGTCTGAACACCCCTAAAACCAGCAAACTAAGAGCAACAGTCCACCTTATTCTGGTTTAACTATAGGCTACTGTTGACTGTTGATAAAAACATCTTGCTAGGTCATTTTTAAAGGGGTCATATGATGTTGCTAAAAAGAACATTATTTTGTGTATTTGGTGTAATGAAATGTGTTTATGCGGTTTAAGGTTCAAAAAACATAATTTTCCACATACTGTACATTATTGTTTATCCTCTGTGCCCCGCCTTTCTGAAACGAGTCGATTTTTACGAAGCTCATCGGTCTGAAAAAGCGAGGTGTGCTCTGATTGGCCAGCTATCCAGTGCATTGTGATTGGCCGAATTCCTCAAGCATGTGACGGAAATGTTACGTCCCTCACCATATTGTGATGCCTGCGGCAACCACATGTGATGACCCCGGGCTGGACTCCGCTTCGTCCACGGTGAAAGCCGATCGGCGGCAACAATACTACAGAGAAAATAAAAGTTACGCCTTCTTTCTTTGCGTGAAGATGTGGGAAGAGTTGCATAACACCACCCAAATAGTGATGTAGACATGTGGGGGCGTGTTAGAACGAGCCGTTTTAGGTAGGCGTGGCTGACTCTTAACTTTTATAAAGAATATCTCTTTGGATTTGAGACTTTAGTCTTTGCAACTTTACAGATCTTCTTTATGCACCAAGAGCTTGTAACACTCCAAAGAGAAAGGAAAAATTTAAATCGCATCATATGACCCCTTTAATTCATACATAAAGTTTGCCGTAAACAACTCCGACTCAATGTCATTCATTTCCTGTGCGAACAAAATATGGAATACTGGCAGTAACGTCAGCCGCAGATCTATGATACCGGAGGAACGGCGTCGTTCAGTCGCAGGGCCGCCGCGATCCCGTAATCCATCAACGCGTGGATTTTAACGAAAGAGCGATGGCCTGACGTCCGGTGTTTACGCCGCTCGTTTCAGCTTTCCACTAACTCTCATCGACTATAAATGAAAGCCCATTTTCACAGACAGCTCAACATGTCTTTCTGTCAAGAGCCGCATATGAGATTGAACCCGGGGTGAGTATTTTAATCTCATCTGAAGGCAGATTGCTTTAATATTTTTATCTGCTCTAACTGGGTAGCGGAAAGCGAGAGCGGACGCATTTAGATGAGATTATGTCGGGCACAGTTGGAGCTCGAGCGGAACGCGCGTTGGAGAGCGCGCTTACTCACACTTAATAATTCAACGTTTTCGGCGCAAATGAAGCTTCATAATTTGAAAGTGCCACTGTGAGAGCGACGGCGTTGCAGATGACTCTGAAAACTCCCCTGATGAGATGTGGAGACCAAAAACAAAAGATTGACAGTAAGTCAACAGTGCTGCTGAATATTGCACACAAACGAGCATAAAATGAAGTTATTGACACACAACCAGGGCTTCCCTCTGAACTGGCAGCCAACTCGAAACCAAATGATAAAAGTTTAAAGAAGCGGCATCAATATCTCAGTTCGTCTCCATTCCTCTGGAGGAAGCCTGGCTTTGAAGCGTCGCGCTTGTCAATAGTCAGCCATCTTTATTTATGGACGCTCTTCAGAAGGTCTGTCAGATGGGATATTTTGGTGCAGAAGTATTGCTAAAGATTTTTCACAGAGTTCACTTGTACTTGGATTCTTTTTTCCCTGCGTTTCTGAGTGTTTACTCGCCCTCAATGAAACCGAACAGCTAAATTGGTAAACAAGTTTGACAATTGAGGGAACTTTCATTCTGTTGGGGTGGATAGTCATTCAGGAGTATCCATTATGTTATATTCTGACTAAATAAGCATTTTTCCAAGCAACACAGAAAATGCAACTGTTTAATTATATTATAGAAGATGTTTTGCCAGTGCTCAATTTTGCTGGAAGCTCCTAAAAGCCATGGTTGTGTGCCATTGAGAATTGAATTGAAAATAAGCATACTTCATTTCCAAGTCATGACCTAAAAAAGAGGCAATTCTGTAATTCTGAACAACCCTCTTAAAAGTGTGAAATGCACTTATTTTTACCCATCTGTGCCATCAGTGATGTCAGGACATTAAAAAAAGGATTTTAAAAGACCTGTATATGCAGAAATGAGTGTCTAAAGATCAGCAAAATTCAAAGCATGCACTTCCAGTGGGTCATGAGGACCAAGCAACTGTAAATGAATGGGATTGCAAATGGATCACTTTCTCCAGGTATAGTTACCCTCTGCTCTACAATATCTGCCCTCACTTGGATTTACACACTCACCCTTTATAGGAATAGTTCACCCAAAAATTGAACATTTGCAGAAAATGTACTCACCTTCAGGCTATCTGAGATGTAGATGAGTTTGTTTCTTCATCAGATTTGGAGAAATGTAGCATTGCATCACTTGCTCACCAATGGATCCTCTGCAGTGAATGGGTGCCATCAGAATGAGAGTCCAAACAGCTGATAAAAACATCACAATAATCCACAAGTAATCCACACCACTCCGGTCCAGCAATTAACATCTTGTGAAGTGAAAAGCTGCGTGTTTGTAAGAAATAAATCCATCAGTAAGACGTTTTAACTTCCAACCATTGCTTCTGGCCAAAATATGAGTCCATAATCTATAATAACGCTTATTCCAGTGAAAATCCAGTGGCATATTTGTTTAGAACTGTTCTGGACTGTTTTTGCTAATAACGATCTGTGCATATTTCTCTCCTGATTCAAATGAGATGACTTTTTCACTGAAAGCAATATTATGGATAGAGGACTCGTATTTTAGTTGGAAGCAATGGTTTGAAGTTAAAAACTTCTTGATGGATTTTTCTTACAAACACACAGCTTTTTGCCTCACCAGACATTCATTGCTGGACTGGAGTGGTGTGGATTACTTGTGGATTATTGTGATGTTTTTATCAGCTGTTTGGACTCTGATTCTGACGGCACCCATTCACTGCAGAGGATCCATTGGTGAGCAAGTGTTGCTACATTTCTCCAAATTTGTTCCCATGAACAAATAAACTCATCTACATTTCGAATGGCTTCAGGGTGATTACATTTTCAGCAAATTTCTTTTTGGGTGAACTACTCCTTTAACCAAACTTTCATATCTTTTTCTCTCCAGATATTTGCTCACCACCACGACTCGCTCATCTCTTTCTCCAAAAAAAACTAAACTAAAATAAAAAAATAGACATTTAAATGCAGCGCTGCTGAAGAGTAGCATAATTCATGACTTCTCAAACCCATCCAAACGCTCTTAACCTCAGTTTTGCCTGTAGAGCTGGACTCCAGCCAAGCCATGATCATTTCTCCGGAATATCCTCAGCGCACGGAAAGGACATCAACAATTGCCTGGTCGTGCCAGATTAATTTCAGCATCACCCGCATTCGTTTAGTGAGTTGATTGTTAAATTGATTTAATTATCGAATCCCTCTTAGTGACATTGATCTACTCTTGCTAATAGGAGTCACCTATGCATGTAATTGGCTTTGATGCATATCAAACCGAGGGTGCGTGCAAACAGTCACGGAGAACACGGATTTAGTTATCAGTTTTAAAGGGCAGGACGAAGCAGCCAGATCGAGTTTTCAAACACGAACACAAAGGTGGCCTTTCGCATGATGGAGTAGCATAATTCATGACTTCTCAAACCCATCCAAACGCTCTTAACCTCAGTTTTGCCTGTAGAGCTGGACTCCAGCCAAGCCATGATCATTTCTCCGGAATATCCTCAGCGCACGGAAAGGACATCAACAATTGCCTGGTCGTGCCAGATTAATTTCAGCATCACCCGCATTCGTTTAGTGAGTTGATTGTTAAATTGATTTAATTATCGAATCCCTCTTAGTGACATTGATCTACTCTTGCTAATAGGAGTCACCTATGCATGTAATTGGCTTTGATGCATATCAAACCGAGGGTGCGTGCAAACAGTCACGGAGAACACGGATTTAGTTATCAGTTTTAAAGGGCAGGACGAAGCAGCCAGATCGAGTTTTCAAACACGAACACAAATGTGGCCTTTCGCATGATGGATTGTGGCATGGCACTGCATTAATCTCTTCATATTTTAACTGGTCTGGTTTATGGATTCTGCATATTGATACAGTCATTATGTAGGGGTCAGTCATCTTTATTAACAATGTTCCCTGCTCATTTAGTTCCTGCCCGCTTTAGATTGGCTTAATTAAAGGGTTAGCACAACTGATACTTGTTTTACTTCCATAACATGGTGTGTTTCAGAGTGAAATATGTAGAGTAGGACTTGACTTTATACATCAGGAATCAAATGGATTGTGAAAACTGAAGTTGAGAGATTGAAAAGGGATTTGTGATGTTAGCTGAAAAAGAAAGTCGTTTCAGAGGTGAAACAGGATCTTACATTTTGATGAAAGCTTATGAAGACTTTGTGCAATAGTGAATTGTTTACCAGTGTATCAAGTAAATAGAGTCTGTTTTGATTAAACCAAGGACAGCAGAGCAGTATA
>NW_015543492.1:765527-772334 GCF_001515605.1 Sinocyclocheilus anshuiensis
GATGCACTTTTTTCATCCATTTTAAACGTTTTTTTTTTTTCATTTCTTTAATAATTTAAACACAAAAGAAGGAAAATGTTTTATTATGACTTACATTTTGTCCAAAAAAAGACTAGTACTTGAAAAGCAAACTAAGGATAACATAGTGTGTCTTGGTGGAGTAAACGCAGTCGCTTGTGTCTCTAATGAATCTAAACAGATGTCAACATATCCCATCTATTCATCAGGTCTTGCAGTGTAAATGTAGTACATCAAGGTGGATCTGTTCTCACTGCAGAAGCAAGTAAAGTTTTAGATGGAGCGTCTGGCAGCCTGTGAGCATGTGTTTGTATGCATGCCGCGCATCAGGGATAAAGTAAGAGCCACGTCAGAAGCAGCGCAGCATGACTAAGCCCTCAGATGCCTGTTACAGCACATTTTTAACACAAACACAAGTTGTTCAGGCTGGAGGTCACGTGACCCCCAGATCATCCAATCCTGACGGACTGCCAGCGAAAGCTGCCAACACCTGGATCCATCTGGATACTCCCTCGTCGCCTGCAACCGAAGCGTGCATATTAAACCTGAAGGACCAATCAGCTGCTGCCCCGCATCCAATCCAGTGGCGTGATTTCACTGTCTCCCACTCGTACCGCCACGCGCTCGTTAGAGACGATGGCTAATTAGTTTTGTGCCTGAAACTTGAGGTTTCACTCCTCCAATCAAACAAGAATTATAAAAAACAAGCGTGACCTTAATAACCAGATGAGAAGGGCCTTGCGGAAAGAGACCGAATGCGTTGCATCAGCGTTTTGTTGATCTGTTTATCCAGCTGTGTGTGGGTGCTCGCTGAGCTCTGTTCTCCAGGTTTTCATTTTTCATTTTCTTTCTCTTTATTCTTTCCAGGGATGGACTGGGACTATAAAACAGCCGGGGACAGATGCCAGCCGAATGCTGCTGTTGCATCACTTATGGAGGACCAAAGCTACTAACTGACTGACTGACTAAATAAACAAATAAATAAATGACTTGCTAAAATAAATACTTAAATTATTAATTAAATTATTAATCATTTAAATTATTAAACCATTAAATTAAATTATAAAGCTAAATGGAAATATAAAAAACTAATAAAAATTACAAAAGCATATAACAAAATTACTAAAACATAATGGATCTGTTCTCACTGCAGAAGCAAGTAAAGTTTTAGATGGAGCGTCTGGCAGCCTGTGAGCATGTGTTTGTATGCATGCCGCGCATCAGGGATAAAGTAAGAGCCACGTCAGAAGCAGCGCAGCATGACTAAGCCCTCAGATGCCTGTTACAGCACATTTTTAACACAAACACAAGTTGTTCAGGCTGGAGGTCACGTGACCCCCAGATCATCCAATCCTGACGGACTGCCAGCGAAAGCTGCCAACACCTGGATCCATCTGGATACTCCCTCGTCGCCTGCAACCGAAGCGTGCATATTAAACCTGAAGGACCAATCAGCTGCTGCCCCGCATCCAATCCAGTGGCGTGATTTCACTGTCTCCCACTCGTACCGCCACGCGCTCGTTAGAGACGATGGCTAATTAGTTTTGTGCCTGAAACTTGAGGTTTCACTCCTCCAATCAAACAAGAATTATAAAAAACAAGCGTGACCTTAATAACCAGATGAGAAGGGCCTTGCGGAAAGAGACCGAATGCGTTGCATCAGCGTTTTGTTGATCTGTTTATCCAGCTGTGTGTGGGTGCGCGCTGAGCTCTGTTCTCCACAATTTCATTTTTCATTTTCTTTCTCTTTATTCTTTCCAGGGATGGACTGGGACTATAAAACAGCCGGGGACAGATGCCAGCCGAATGCTGCTGTTGCATGCTGTTATACAGTATATAGTCCATTTACTGTGGGATCCAAAAGTCTGAGACCACATTGAAAACAACTGTTATCAATATTGTTGTCCATTAGAAATGTTTCTTGAGCCACAAATCAGCATATGAGAATGATTTCTGAAGGATCATGTGACAATGAAGACTGGAGTAGGCCTAATGATGCTGAAAATTCGGCTTTGATCACAGGAATAAATTACATTTTAAAATATGTTCACATAAAATATTTCACATCATTACTGTTATTTTTGATCAAATGAATGTAGCCTTGGTGAGCAAGAGACTTTTTTTTTTTACAAAAATATTAAAAAATAATCTTACCAAACTTTTGAATGGTAGTGTAAAATTGAATAACAGTATTTCTGGGTCAGTTTGTTATTGATTATTTCTTTATTTAAATGCAAGTAAATGAGTGACACTAATCATTTCAGCTCTTTTGTAACAATCTGTGCAGAAATCAATTGCTTATCTAATATAATATATATTTATTAATATAATTTGACATTTGAATAACTAAACTTAATATTTTGTAAACTATTACATTGAATGAAGTATTATTTATTTATTTCCTGAGTCTGTTTGTTTTCAGTCCCTCTGTTTCTCCCCCTCCGTTCCCTTGTTTTCTCTCCTCGCGCATGGTCGTTCGATCGCCGTCTTCTCTCTCTTTCTCGTTTGTCAGTCAGCAGGATAACGTGCTTACATGCAGCCCTGTTGCTTTTAACACATGTGGAGCGAATGGAGGCGACCTGTGGAGGCCACTCGCTGTGAACAGCGGCGTGTGACTGCGAGCAGACAGACTCTGTTGCTGCTGTCAGGTGGAGGGTGAATAACGTGCTAACGACTTAAACCAGCGGAGAGCGAGTGTGAGGACGGCCAGAGAGCCCGGCGAGAATGACGTGTTTTGCGGGACGAGGCAGTGGTGTATCTAGGCCAAAGACAGAGAACAGCGAGGGTCCTCGAGGGAGGATAAATATGCAACCCGACTCACCGTACAACAACAACAAGCAGTGGAATGGAAGCTGACAGAACACACCTGCTAGAAAACACAGTCTAATGCAATCATGACCATGAATTAGGACCATAAAATGCGATTCTGTTTACTTTCTGAATACCACACATTCCTGATCTTTTTATAAACGATTCATTGGTGCATGTTATTAAAAAAATATATGTCAAAAAAGGCAGGGTTATTGTACTTAACTAAAACCAAAACCGTATAAAAACATTTTTGTTACTTGAAATAAATTGAATGTTAACTGAAATAAATTATACAAAAACGTATTTAATTTCATCTAGTTTGCAATGCAAAATGTTAATTTCTTTTAACTTGGAAGTATTAAAATAACTTAAATGGACCCTCTGCAGTGAATGGGTGCCGTCACAATGAGAGTCCAAACAGCTGATAAAAACATCACAATAAATAATCCACACTACTCCAGTCCATCAGTTAACGTATTGTGAAGCCAAAAGCTGAAAAGGTGTTTTAACTTTAAACCATCAATTCCAGCTAAAATACGACTCCATAATCCATAATAACACTTCCTCCAGTGGAACAGTCCATCCGCTGTTGTCCTCTCACAGCAAAATCCACCTATTTGTTTACAACTGCTTTGGTCTGTTTTTGCTTGTAAACGGTGCTTGATCTGTGATCTATGATTGATTGTGGATTATTGTGTTTTTATCAGCTGTTTGGACTCTCGTTCTGACGGCACCCATTCACTGCAGAGGATCCATTGGTGAGCTACATTTGTCCAAATCTATTCTGATGAAGAAACAAACTCCTCTACATTGTGGATGG
The DNA here is from genome assembly GCF_001515605.1 of Sinocyclocheilus anshuiensis. Lineage (NCBI taxonomy): Eukaryota > Metazoa > Chordata > Actinopteri > Cypriniformes > Cyprinidae > Sinocyclocheilus > Sinocyclocheilus anshuiensis. The sequence continues at coordinate 769,177 of NW_015543492.1, forward strand.
CCTGAGGGTGAGTACATTTTCAGCAGATTTAAATTTTTGAGTGAACTATTCCTTTGATAAAAACTAATATTATTTAAATGATACTGAAGTAACACTGCACAAAGGCCATGTGAGCTATTGGTTGGTGTTAACAGATAACAAAAAAGCTATTTAGCAATTGCTTTAGGCTACTTTTGCAGGTAATGACATTCATAATGATAGGAAAAAAGAAACATTACGATTGGGATACATGGAGATGCTCTTTTAGCCTTCACGTTCCAGTCTGTCTGCTATCGAACGCTGCTTTCACCATCCAATAAATTCCAGATGGATAAAATCAAGTGCTATCCTACATCTTTTCTTTCTCTTTATGCAAGTAAAATAAATGGACAGTATTTCATGTTCACTTTAAAGGAAACATGAAAGTTCAGTCATTATATATGTATTTATATTTTATTTATTTATGTATGTATGTATTGCATAAAGAGTCTTTACTTTCTCTAAATAGTTCACAGTGTATGGATTTGGAATGATGTGAGGGTGAATAAAAAAAATGACAACTTCTTATTTTTGGGTGAACTGTTCCTTTAAAATAGGACACATTTCATATTTAGAGAATTCTAAGATCAGTGTCTCGGTGTGTGCGCAGTTTAGCTGATCTTTTTGAGCTATTATAAGTCGGTCTGTATACAATATTTTTCCGTGATTATGGTTATGGCGTCTTTTTTCGCACACATATAGAGCTATATACAGCTTTTGTGAGAGAGAGAGACAGACAGGCTGAATTCAGTAAGGCTGCAGGGCACGGGTTTATTATCTGACACAGGGTGGCTCACACTGTGTGTGTGTTCTTCTGTGTTTCACGTAGATTACAGCACAAAGCTTCCGTGATTTTAGCAGCTGGGAGAGTGTAAATCAGTTCTATTGTAGTGAAGAGAGAGAGAGAGATCAGCATCCCTACATGAGGGTTAAATAAAGAAACTTTGAACATGCTGCTAAACGCTTGCTAGTGTTTTCTGGGTGGTTGTTAGAGCATTGCTATAGGTCTTCTGTGAGGTTGTTAGGGTGTTGCTAGGGTCATCTGGGTGGTTGCTAGGTAGTTGCTTATTGGCTCAATTCAAAACCACCAATCTTAATTTGTGTGTGTGTGTTGGCAGGATGCTTGTGAGTGATCGCTAGGGCGTTGCTATGAGGTGTTCTGAGTAGTTGCTAGGATGCACTGGATGGTTTTGTTGGGTGTTGTGGAAGGTTGCCAGGGTGTTGCTGTGCAGTTGCTAGGCCAATCTGGATAGTTACTAGGGCGTTTTTAATAGTGTCTGTGGTGTTATAGGTGTATAGGTTGGTAAGATGTTGCTAGGTCTTCTGGGTGATTGCTAGGTTGCTGCTAACTTGCCCAATTCAAAACAGCCAATCCATGTATCTTTGTTGTGCCAGGATACTTGTGAGTGGTTGCTAGGACAATGCTATTTAGGATTCAGAGTAGCTGCTTGGATGTACTGGATGTTTTTGTTAGGTTGTTGTGGTAGCTAGTGCATTTTAGGTGTTTACCAGATGGTTGTTAAGATATTGCTAGGGTGTTTTAGGTGGTTGCTAGGTAGTTGCTAACTGGTCCATTTCAAATCTATGCTTGTACAAAGTAGTTGCTAGGATGTTCTGGGTAGTTGCTAGGGCATTTCATGGTGTTATCTAGGGTGTTCTTTTTTGGGTGGTTGTTAAGGTGTTGCTAGGGTCCTCTGGGTGGCTGCTATGTAGGCTAGTTGTTTAATGGACCAATTCAGAGCTGCCAATCCCAAGTCCTGTGGTGCCAGGATGCTTGGATGTTGTGAGTAGTTGCTAGGGCGTTACTATGAGGTGTTCTGAGTAGTTCCTAGGACATTCCAGATGGTTACTAGGTAGATCCAGTCGAAAGAGCTTACACATAAGTCTTGTAGTGATTGAATGTATAAAACTCATGTTAGGGAATTGTGGAACATTGCCAGGGAGGTGCTGTACAGTTGATTTGGCAGTTGCTAGGGTGTTGCTGTGCAGTTGCTCGGGCATTTCTTTGCGGCTTTTAGGGAGTTCTGGATCTTTTCTGGGTTGTTGCTAGGTAGTTGCTTACTGGACTAATTAAAAACTGCCAATCACAAGTCTTGTGGTGCCAGGTTAGTTGGATGTTGTGAGTGGTTCCTAGGGCGTTGCTAGGATGATCTGGGTGGTTTCTAGGTAGATGCTTTCTACCCTATATCAAAACAGCCTATCCCTAAGTTTTGCTGCGCTTGCATGATTTGGAAGGTTGCCAATGTATTGCCTTGCAGATGCTAGGTGGTTGCTAGGGTATTCTGAGTAGCAGTTCTGGGTTGCTTTCTAGGGCCCAATAAAAAACAAAACAAAAGCATCCTATGGTGGTTTGCTTGTCTGGTTTGGTGGTTTAGGAGGGTTTCAGACTGAGAATCCAGCAGGCAACCAGCTAAGCGCTGTGTGTTTTTGTGTGTAAGTGAGTGAAGTTTGTTGGTAAGCAGTTTGTCTTTGCACAAACAACTGTATTTGAACAGCAAGCGTGAATGCAATAATAACGTCCTAATCCAGATCTGTAAATCTCCCGGAGTGCTTGTGCATGGGTCATGCTGATGAGCGTTTACATATGGAGCGCTGCAGAGCATCTTTTCTCCTTGATAAATGATTCTGTGGATGAAAACGCTGAGTTAACTGTACGGATTCCACTCTGCGCAGCTCACCTTGAATAAGGACATGCACACCATCTATTTATGTCCCAGTATGTGCTGCCGTTTCTCAGCTCAATTCCTCAGCTTTTGTTCAACAAACACAAAAGCTCACAGAAAGATAATGTTTTGTAGAAATCCGCCATGTACCGGTGAACTTTAGCTAATCGTTGTAAGAATGAATTATACTGCAGTCCCCGACGTGAGAGCTGCGCTCATACCACCTGAAGGAAAGTGCGTTGATGAGGTCCTAAGGTCAGTGTCTTCAGCTGGTTAAGCTGCAGAAAGATGCGTTAAACTGGTTTATCCACTGAAAATTAGGGTAGGTTGAGGTTCTTCGAGGTGTCATCACACCTCTGGGGTTTCCTGGAGTGCACAGCAACCACTCAGTCAAGAACATCACTTTTTAGTGCAATACAACATTATGATCCCAGGTTCACCATACTGAGTTATGTGTATATATATATATATATATAT
>NW_015543492.1:772887-777351 GCF_001515605.1 Sinocyclocheilus anshuiensis
AACTTAAATTAGCATTTTATATGACTTAATATGTAGTGCACGAGTCATATGGGGTATTTTTATGATACTTTTATGGTTGATTTTTGTTCTTTTTAGAGTTTAGCAGCATAAATCACCATCTATTTTAATTATATAGAAAAAGCTGCTCAGACATTCAGCCTGACATCTCATTTTGTGTTCCACAGAAGAAAGAAAATAAAGAAAGAGAGACGGAATGACACGAGGGTGAGTAAATGATTACAAAATGTTCATTTTTGCTGAATTATTTCTTCAAGAGTAAGAGCAGGAACTTTAATCAACAGTCAGGCTTCGATTCGACACTCGGTATGGTCGGCGTTTCGATATCTGCTAATTTTTATGTGAAATATCCGCATCCTTCTGCTTAATGATTTTAATGATTCATTCGCCTCAGAAAGTGAAGAGGAGCTTAACTCAAGTCCTTGTCAGGAGGTCTCGTATCTCCTTAGAGAGAGGACACTGGGTCACAGGAACCGCGGCTCTGCCAGACGCAGTCAACAGATGCAAATCTTCTGAATAGGCCTCATTAGCACTTAGCACTTACAACCAGACCAGATGTCACGCCAAATCTATTTTCATACAAATTCAGCTAATTAATTCGTGATAAAACCTGCTGCTCCTTCAGGGAGATGAGGGAGAAATGGCATCATGTATCGTACTTAAATTCCTGTTTCCTAGCAGAGAGGAGCGCAGCATTCATATTCTGGTTTGTTGGGATTAAAGAGAAAAGGGGAAATCACCATCACAATGGGGAAAACTGTCGCACGCCTTTCCTGCGCTCATGAAATATGAAAAGGCGAGTCGGGTGCTTGTGACACACTCCGGCAGGACTCCGGAACGGGCTTCGCTCTGAAATATACTTGCCAAGAATTAATCAGCTGCAAAAGAAAATTATTATGAATTATCCCTGCTCATTTTTTAGGGGAATCTATATCCGTCAACATGTGTATAATGCACTTTTATGAAAGTAAATAATGTATTTTGCAGCTGTAGAAATCAGTATTACTTTTCAAAAGCAATCAAACGTGTGTTATCGTCTGCCAGGCGTAAATCAAAAATATGATTAATTAAAACAGTAACTGCCTCATTATTACTGTTGTTTATACTTCCATTTTGCCATTTGCCAGACAAAAAAAAAGTGAATTTTTTGCCTGATTTATCATCTGCCAGGCAAAAATCACAAATTTGACTGATTTAAAACTGTAACTATCTCACTATTACTGTTATTAAAACTTTTATTTTATCGTCTTCTAGGCGAAAAAGCAATCAAACTTGCGATTTTTGCCTGTTTTATTTTATGCCGGGTGAAAAAAAGCAATCAAATTAAAAATGTTGTCTTTGTTTGATTTATTTATTTTATTTGATTAAAACAGTAACTGCCTCATTATTGCTGTTGATTATACTTATATTTTATTGGCTGCCAGGAGAAAAACAACTATTAAACTTGCGATTTTTGCCTGTTTTATTTTATGCCAGGTGAAAAAAGCAATTAAACTTAAAAAATTTTGTCTGTTTGATTTATTTATTTTATTTGATTAAAAGAGTAACTGCCTCATTATTGCTGTTGTTTATACTTATTATACTTACATATACTTATACTTACTTATTTTATCGGCTGCCAGGAGAAAAACAACTATTAAACTTGCGATTTTTCGCCTGTTTTATTATCTGCTAGGTACGAATTACAAATTTGATTGCTTTAAACTGTAACTGCCTCATTACTGTTCTTTATACTTATATTTTATCATCTGCCAGGAGAAAAACTATTAAACTTGCAATTTTTGTCTGTTTTATTGTCTGCCAAGCAAAAAATCACATAGTTGATTGCTTAAAACACTAACTGCCTCACTATTAGTGTTGTCTGTACTTATTTTTTATTGTCTTCCAGGCAAAAAAAAAATACAAATTGAGATTTTTGTTTGATTTATCATCTGCCAGATGAAAATCACAAATTTGATTGCTTAAAACAGTAACTGCTTCACTATTACTGTTGTTTATAAGCTACTTGTCTGCCATTTTTGCCTGTTTTATTGTCTGTCTGACAAATCACAATTTTGATTACCTGAAACAGTAACTGCAGCACTACTACTGTTTTTAAAACTTATATTTTATCATCTGCCAGGTGAAAAAGCAACTATACTTGTGATATTTGCCTGTTTTATCATCTGCCAGGTGAAAAAGTGACTATACTTGTGATATTTGCCTGTCTGCTAGGCGAAAATCACAAATTTGATTACTTAAAACAGTAAGTGCATCACTATTAGTTTTGTTTAAATGAATATCAATATGCCATATCTAGAGACCAGAATATCACAGAGACTTCAGGCAGTAAGAAAATCCCTAGCAACCATCCAGATTACCATAGCGACGTCCTAGAAACACCTTTGAATCATGCATAGCAGCACCCTGGCAACTAGCCTAGTATCACAGTGTTAAGTTCTGCATGGACAAACACGACTCGCCGCTTCTTCAGACCGCAGAGATCAGTCTCTGACACATTACTTGTGTTTAAGCTTTAAGTTTAGTTGGTAAATAAACTCTCCAGACCCATAGCCTTGAAATATGAGTTCAAAAATATAGATGCAGTGGAGCAAAATAATATTCAAATACTGCGAGCTGCACCATCTCCCCTCTCCTTCAGGTGTTCTCCTGACACCTGCATGGCTTCAGGTCCAACTCAGTCCCTTTCAATACTCAGTGCTGCAGCAAAATAAATGTGTGTATAGATTTATAGAATATTAAACTACTGTACACATGCTAATGTATCAAGGGCCCTTGGCCCCAGTTTAGCAAAGGAGGCTTGAAACATTTTTCTAGTTTAATGTATATTTTAACTGGCAAGAACTTTGAGCAACACAACATGTGTATACAACACATGTATAATATATATTTATATATATATATATATACATACATACATACATACATACCATTTTATTCTTATTTTATTTTTAATTTGAATGTTATGTATATAATTGTATATTTAGCTTTATTATTTTAAATATACATTTTTATTTTATATTATTTTATATTATTTTTGGTTGCCAACAAACACGTCTTGTACAGTTTCCTAAGGCCGGAAATATAATGATATGATATGATTATATTTTCTGGTATATACAAATATTTATTACACAAAATGTTACCATACAAATTAAATTTCTTACATTTGAATTTAATTCATTGTTGCTTATTGCAACAATATGCAAAATGTATCAATATGCAAAATTATTAACATGACTTAACAATGTGTGTGTATATTTATATATTCTTCATATTATATACAAATATTTATCATGCAAAAAGTCAATAAAATGGCCTGGGACATTGAATTGACTTTCAAATATGTTAATATTGCCATAAACAGCATAGACTAAAATAGAACAATATGCATTATTAACATGACTTGACTGAACAGGAAAATTGATCATTTGGTCTCTAAACATTAGGTTTCATGCTCTCAGCAGCCAGTGCTTCATCACACAAACAAATCCTAGTCATCACAAACCATGTTTATCCTCACGTAAAGTCAGCTTCAGGCTACTATGTTTGATTTAAAATGTTATTTTATTATTAACATTATTTATTTTTTATTTTGTGCAGCTATCCCGATCAGAACAGACCTGTGAGCCATCAGTTGGGATCATGTGATCTGTTGGACTTCCCTTCTGATACCTGATGATTTTACGGTAAACTAAGCTCTCCTGTGTTCATCCCTCGCTCACTCTCTAGTCCTCATTACCTGTGCTACACGGCGAGTCGGGGGTCAATATCTGCACACTGCATTACTAGACAGTAAATTCAAGTAAAGTCCATTTCGAGCCGTGCCAACACAATTTGATGTAAAGCCATTACAGCGTGCTTGCGTGCCGTAGTGCTCGTCCATCAGAATACAGACAGATGCACTATTAGGACTGTAGTAATTGGTAGTCTCCTCGTCCTCTGCCGCGGACACACTTCCATAGTGGAGAAACCTTTTTAAGGTCCACTGGCTTTTACAATTAGATGTATTAGCCATAGCAAAAGCAAAATGGAAAAAAAAATCAATTTGTTAAAGTAAAGAGGCCATTTTTCTTTAAAGGGAAATGTCTGGGATGATCAGTTGAGTTTTTCAGCTGATGAATATTCTGCGCTTCATTAGACAGGCTGACTTCTATCCACACGACCTGTTGCCAACAAACACGTCTTGAACAGTTTCCTTAGGCCTAATATAATATAATATAATATAATATAATATAATAATTTTAGTATTTTGAGACTATAATGTTTTTATTAATAATTTAAATTAGTTTTTATTTATGCTTAATTTTAACGTTTTAGTAACATTTTTATTTTTGTCATTTTTATTGTTTTTTTTGTCTTTTTAAATTATATAAAATTACATATATTTTAGATATAATTTTTTTTTATTATATTTGTATTATTTACTTGTATTATTTTATTTAA
>NW_015543492.1:777407-783161 GCF_001515605.1 Sinocyclocheilus anshuiensis
CTATATTTACTTTTATTGTTTTATTTATTTCATATTATTTTTGGTAATATTTAATTTTGTGTTATTGTATTGTCTTATTTCTGTTTTAATTTTTTTCTTTTATTTAAAGTTTTAACAATTCTGTTGTGTTTTTGTCATTTTTTAATAATTATTTAGTATTTTATATTATTTTTGTTGCTTTATACACATGCATACGCAAGTTATTGTGTTGTATTATTTTTATTTTTTACACACACACACACACACACACACACACACACACACACACACACACACACACACACACACTACACCAACCCTACCCCTAACCCTACCCCTCACAGGAAACTTTCTGCATTTTTAGATTTTCAAAAAACTTAATTCTGTATGATTTATAAGCTTTTGTACCCGTGGGGACCACAATTTAGGTCCCCACCGTGACACGAGTCCCCATGAGTCTGTGTGTAGTCAGGTTTAAGTCCCCACCAGGATATATAAACCAGTACACACACACACACACAATTTTATCATACAAAAAATAATTTTTTTAGTTAATTTGATATTTCAAATATATTAATATTGCCAAAAACGTCATAGAACAATATGCAAAATGTATTATCATGACTTGACTGAACAGGTAAATTGGTCATTTGGTTTCTAGACGTTGATGGATTAATGCTCTCAGCAGCCAATGCTTTAAATTTTCCTGCAAAGGAGCATGCAAAGTTTACAGACATGAATGCTTGCTCAGTGCATTGATTGCAATATGAACATACTAGGAAGCTTTTTGTGTTTGCATGCATGCACAGAGTTTGAGTTCCTGGAGAAACTGTGGCGCTAGCAACTCCAAGGTCATGGAAGTCACTTTGGATAAAATAAATGTAAATGAATGCTTTCCAGCTGTGATATGGCCAACATAGAGGTCCTTAGATATTAATCCTGCACATTTCCCTTCATATCTAAGCTTTTTTTTTTTGCTAAAGGATTTTTACAGGATGTGCTGCAGTGCCTGCAGGTTGGATTAGAAAACATCAGAAAACACCCTCGCAAACACAGGTACACTGTTGAGACCGCTCACAGATCGCATCAGCTTTTGTTTTATTTTAAGCAACCTATTTGTGTACAGACATCTGATAAACATCTTAAATGTACATAATAAATCCTAAATGTTGTGAAAACATTTGCTGAATGTTGCTTTAACATCCAACAGAAAACATTTATTTAGAAAACAACATACTGTAGTCGAACAAATGCTTTAAAAATTGCATTGTCCACCAGGGTTATAGTAGTTAACTAAAACTAAAGTCACAAAAAATAAATAAATAAAACGATAAATAAAAAAATACATTTTCGTTACTTGAAATAAAATGACTGTGACTGAACTCCATTAAGTCTCCTAAGATATGAAAGCAGTGTTTGTTTGTTTGTTTAATACAGCAGAGGTCTTGCTGACATGCATGGAAGAGTAATACAAAACAGACAGGCTGAGACCATAAACAGGACAAGCCAGACAATAGTACAAATTAAATATTTAGAGGAAAGAAGGCTGTTCTTACGATGAGTGTGAAGTAAACGATAGAGCAACGGTGGTGTTTTATTGCGCATTGCATGTTCTCTGAACCCATCACATTGGCGAGCGCTCCAGACACGATTAGCTTCATGGCTCTGGGCAAGCATGGCATGCTGAGGAAGCATTGTGCTCATTACAAATCTCATTCACGTCGCTCCCTGCATCTTTTTTTTTCAAAACCGACCGCACTGGCCACCCACCAGACCCCCCCGGCGGAGCCGAGTCCATGCACACTGCTCCGCTTTAATGTGCTCCAGCCTCGCCGCTGCTCAAAGAGGAAGAACATTAACCAACACCTCTGGCTAATTTGCTTAATTTCTGTAAATGAGGCCTTTGGCCTCTGGAGTGACTTTTAGGTGGAGTGGATGGTATTATTGTCTGGTGCCGCAGCCTGGGGCGGCTGGATGGGTATTAAACCCGAGCTGCTCGAATTACCACCGTCCGAGTGGGAAAGGCTTCACCAGGTGACTCGGGCGCATTAATTCATTTAATGGAGAAGCGCAGAGAACACCAGAGATACGTTATCATGACACAGCACTTCCAGAAGGACCAGAACAACAACTGGCCATCAGCACAAACCAGATCAATGGTGTGAAAACTGTGTCCAGGTCATCAAATATGTTGAGCTGGGAAATCTGAGATAGATAGTTGATTGGTTGGTCAGTGTTAGTTTCAGGTAAACCATCCTTTTGTAGGTAGCTAAATAAAAGCATGGATGGGCTAGATAGATAGTTGGTTAGTTAGTGTATCAGTTCAACCATCTGTTTATAGTTAGTATGTTTTAGTAAGTAACAGTTGGCAAAGTCTGTCCAGTTCCCAAAGAGTTTTTCAAACAGTAAGCATTCTGAGTTGTTTGGTTGGTTGGATAATAAAAATAATATAATAATAATAAATAATAATAAACTTTTCTATAGCGCCTTTATAGCATCTCAAAGCACTGCACAAGAATAAGATCAAATAGAACATATACAAACAATGCATTAATAAAAATGAAATACAGACAAAGATAAAATACCAAATAAAAACAAACTCTGAAAAATTCAATAAGTAAGTAGAAAAATAAGAGAATTACAAAATAATCAGGTAAAAGCTACCCTAAAAACATACGTTTTATGGGAAGATTTAAAAGCCTGCCTAATCTTGGCAGGCAAAGAATTCCAAGGTTTTGGAGCAAGTGAAGAAAGGATGGTTAGTGTTAGTTTCAGGTAAACCATTAGTTAGTTGGCTAGTGGGTTGGTTTGTTGCTTTAGTTAGTAACAGTTGGCACAGTTTCTCCAGTTCCCAGAGAATTTTCCAAACAATAAGCATTATGGGATGTTTGGTTGGCCAGTGTTGGTTTCAGGTAAACCTGGTTTCAGGTTACTTAGTTGGTTATTGAGTTGATTAGTTACATTAATTAGTAACATTTGGCACAATCTGTTCAATTCCCAGAAATTTTTCCAAAAGATAAGCATTGTGGGTTGGTTGGATGCTTGGTTAGTGTTAGTTTCAGGTAAACCATTATTTAGTTGGTTTGTTAGTTAGTTGATTAGTTACTTTAGTTAGTAACAGTTGGCAGAGTCTGTCCAGTTCCCAAAGAGTTTTCCAAATGAGAAGCATTTTGGTTGGTTGGTTAATGTTAGTTTCAGGTAAACCATTATTTAGTTGGTTTGTTAGTTGATTAGTTAGTTTAGTTAGTAACAGTTGGCACAGTATGTCCAGTTTCCAGAGAGTTTTCCAAACAATAAGCATTCTGGATTGGTTGGTGATAGTTTCAAGCAAGTTAGTAAGTTAGTTGGTTACTTTGGTTAGTTAGTCACAGTTGGCACAGTATTGTCCAGTTCCCAGAGAGTTTTTCAAACGATAAGCATTCTGTGTTGGTTGGTTAGTGTTTGTTTCAGGTACACTTTTAGTTAGTTAGTTGGTTAGTTAGTAGTTTGGTTAGTAACAGTTGGCACAGTATGTCCAGTCCCAGAGAGTTTTTCAAATGGTAAGCATTCTGGGTTGGTTTGTTGGTTAGTGTTAATTTCAGGTAAACTGTTAGTTAGTTAGTAGTTTGGTTACTAACAGTTTGCACAGAATGTCCAGTTCCCAGAGATGTTCCAAACGATAAGCATTGTGGGTTGGTTGGTTATTTAGCATTAGTTTCAGGTAAACGTTTAATTGGTTGGTTGGTTGGTTAGTTAGTTACCATCCGTTTGTAGATAGAAACAATGATAGTTAATATATGGATAGATGGATGTATAGATAGACAATATTTCAGTTAAAACAGCTGTTTGCAGATAGTTAGGCTTAGTTTGAAATAAACCATCTGTTTGCAGATAGATAGTTATGTAGTTATGGTTAGTATCTGTTTACAAACACACATGCTGGTTCGTTCTTCCTGTGTCTTCTCTCTCTCACCCTACTTCTGTTTTCTGTTGTCTCCTGCTGTCTGTCTCTCTTTCATCAGGTGTTGTCTTTGATCCATTGCAGATCTCTCTCCATCATCTCTTCATGTGTCACTGACGTAAAAACCGTACTGCGGCGTCGGGTCAGCGCTGCAGCAGAACTTTAAACGCGCTCTTCGGTTCCTCCAGGACGCTGCCAGTCAGTGTTGCACCAGAAAGCACGTCAATCACCATGTTTGAAGGTTCCTGACACTTCATCAAAGTTGTAGCTCCTGAAGAAGCCTTGCCAGCTCGTTGTCGAGTACTTATGGAATGATTTTTAAAACAATACACAACTGCGCATGCAATAGCATCTTGAAACTGAGTTCGCTGACAGCACAACTTGTTGACATGCACTGCCTTCAAAGCACAAAAAAATCTGCTTGACGGGTGGTGCAACATCATTCACGTATGACTAACATAACTCAACACAACCCTTGAGAAGTGTTTGTGGTTCTAAATTAAGTTTTACATTTGGGAGATGATGCATTCTTTTCACATCTCCTTCCTCTTCTGCAGGCCGTCCTCAAAAACATCATCACGAAATTCATTTCGAGGAGAATTACAAAAAAGAAGCAATGTGCATTATACAAATTGATGCTATACAGCCTAAATGGATATTGATCGCACACAATGATCAAAGAGCGAATAAATCTGAGCAAATAAAGCATGCTTTGATGAGCGAACGGATGATAGAGAGCATCAGTATGGGAGGTCGAGTACAGAATCATAACCAGAAACGACAGCGTTTGACAGCGTCTGACTTCAGGTGACATTAGATATCAGGATGATATCCGGCCACTGTGTACAGTTTACTGTATCATTTTCTCAGTAAATACCCATACAACCTACTACATTTACCAAAATGTGCAGTACACACTCCATCTGCTCTGGTTGTGTGTGTTGTTTATGGGTCGAAGTCTCATTTAATAACCTTTATGTTCAGTATTAGATGCTGTTTCCATATGCTCATTACTAGAATTACTTCTGTGGTTTAGATATTTTTATGATCAGTTTTAGTGCTTTACAGTAACACACAACTGTAGTCATATTTCATTTTGCTCTCTTAACATGACATTTCAAAGTGAACAGGCCATACAAATGTGTGTGTGTGTGTGTGTGTGTGTGTGTGTGTGTGTATACAGTACACACACACACACACACACACACACACACACACACACACAAACGGGATCGTAGACATAAACTGGATCTTAAAGAGATCTTAAAGGGATAGTTTACTCAAAAATAAAAAATTGTCACTCTTATGTTGTTCCAAACCTGTATGACTCTTTATTCTGTTAATGTGTCTTCAAATGTAACTATTTTTAAATATTGTCTGAACAATTTATAGTGTTGAATGCATTCATCAAGCTCAATTATTCAACCTTTTTTTTTTTTTTTTTCTAATTTTGTACATTTGAATTTAAACTTTATAAAATCTGTATTTTTACAATTTTCCAATTAATTATGATATTTTCTTTAAAAACTAGTTTCGCTTTCACAATGAAAAACACAGCGGCCTAGCGTGAGGGGAAGACAACCTTTTTTTTTTTTTTTTTCTAATTTTGTACATTTGAATTTAAACTTTATAAAATCTGTATTTTTTATTTTTACAAATTAATTATGATATTTTCTTTTCGTTTAGGATCTTTATTTTATTTAAAGGATTTTTTTTTTTTTTTTAGGATTTTATAGAATGTAAAAGTGTCCGATATTTTGGTACCATGGTCAGTGGGGTGGTCATTTTTTATTTAATTTAATTTAATTTAATTTAATTTAATTTTATTTTATTTT
>NW_015543492.1:783215-786724 GCF_001515605.1 Sinocyclocheilus anshuiensis
ATTTTATTTTTTTATTTTTTTTTATTTTATTCAAAATATCTTTCTTCCACAGTAAAAAGAAAGTCATACAGTTTTTGAACTAATAAAAACGGTGACCGTCCTAAAATAAGCAACTAACCCGCTCATTTTTGCTGATGATCAGCTTAAAGAAACCAGCTAGGACGGCAGCAGCAGGGTGACTTTCTATCACTCGGTCTCTGTCTTTGTGAAGCTCTGCCCGGGTGACACTCGTCAAACGGCTGTCATTGTTCATATCTCATTGAGAGGTGAGAGCATTACACAAACAGGCTGTGACACGACACTGCCGGTGTTAAGTGACAGTGTGTGATCGGCCGTCTGAGAACACAACCTTCTCCAGCGCCGTGTCTCAAAGCCAGGGCCCTCTAATAAGACTGACCCCTCGCTGTCATGTACTGGCGAGATATTCACCGCGCCGAGTGCTTGAGAGGCTGCCAGAGAAAGGATATAAATGTCACTCACAGCATCACTTGAAAATCCCAGTCTATGTCTGCTTACAGTCCTGATTTTCAACGAGTGAAAAAAACAAAAAAACTGTACCTCATCGTAAATTTCACATTACTAAGTGAACACAGTTTTCTCCTGACCGTAAAAGACTACAGCTGATCATAAAAATATCGAAACCACAGGAGTAATTCTGCTAATGAGCGTATGGCAGCGGCGTCTGATAATGAACAGAAAGGTCATTAAATGAGACTTCGACATCTGATACATAAAGAATGAGGCTGAATGGAATAGATTTTACAGTGCTTGACGATCAAGGTGATGATCTTGTATCTCGGCGCAGTGGCCCTCGGGGAAGTCGACTGTAATTGGACGAACTCATCACCTAATGCGCCGGCAGCGTGGAGCTCCACCCTTCATCATCACAATGACCTTCATCTGCCTCCACGTCTTCACAACAAGACACAGATCTCAGAAACCGTCAAACCTCAAACACAAAAGGTACAAAGAAAATTAGTCAAAACTTAAATGTTATTTGATTGAGAACAGCAATTATGAGCTAACATTATATGTAACACATTTTAAATAATGTCTGAACAGTTTTTAGTGTTGGTTGCACTCATCATCTATGCAACTATTCATCCATGTACCAATTCTGTCCTTTTAACAATTCATTTTCTAATTTTATGAATTTAGATTTAAACACTTTAGATTTGTTTATAGAATCTTTGGTTGGAAAACGGAATAGGAAACAACACATTTTTAAATCTAGATTCTTTTTTAGAATCTTTGTTATTTTTAGAACTTTTAAAATAAGAAGTATTTTTATTTTATTATTTTATTTTATAGGATTTTATTTTATAGCATTTTAAACTGTTTAGACATGTCCTGTATTTTGGTAACAGAGTTGGAAAAAACAAATAAAATAGGAAACAACTATAGGAAATAACATCTGATTGATTTGCAGTGTTGACAGCATATAGTGCCAACCATGTAAGGATTCTAACCTTTTTTTAATTCATTTTCTAATTTTAGAAATTCAGATTTAAACTTTTTAGATTTTTTTATAGGATCTGTTTTTTTTTAAAGAATTTCCCTAATTATAACTATTTTTATTTTATAGAATTTTTTTTTTTTTTTACAGAATTTTATTTTGTTTTATAGGATTTTATTTCAAAGGATTCTATTTAATAGGGGTTTTATATATTTTTTTATTTGATTTTAAACTGTTTAGAAATGTATTTAAACTGATTAGAAACCATATTTTGGTAACAGGGTTCAAAAACAGCAACCCTCATATAAAATGAATAGAAAATATAAAATCTCATATAATATTTAGTTTGTACGGAGCCCCGCACATGACATGCAAGAAAAAATAAATAAATCGTGCGCACGATTTACTAATTCGTTCCCTCGATGTATTAAAACGTGCACACGATTACTATTTAGTTCCCTCGATTTGCTAAATCGTGCGCACAATTTACTAATTAGTTCTCTCGATTTATAAATCGTGTGCACAATTTAGCAAATTGAGGGAACGAATTAGTAAATTGTGCACACAATTTATAAATTGAGGGAACGAAATAGTAAATAGTGCGCACAATTTAGCCTACTATTTTTTTTCCTGCATGCCATGTGCGGTGCTCCATAAGTTTGACCTCCTGAGGTAGCCAAAGAACATTTTCTGAATGTTTAGCACCTTTCACAGTTTTTAAGATTTTCTAGCCCTATCTTTTTGTGGAAAGTGCCGGTTATAAGATATACTCGAGGCACACTGTGTTGAAAATGTGATATCCATATAAACCAGCATCTTGAATTTAGTAGCATGGCTTGTGTTTTAATGCTGAGGGTTTTTCTCATGTAGTTTGAAAATATCTGCTGCTGGTTTCTATATCTGGATTCACGTTCATTACCATCGAGCACTTTAATGTGCCGCACACAGAACAGCAATGAGCTCTTTTATTGGATTGGTGTAATCATATGCAGCCCAGCAGTGACTCCATGCCTCGCTTTCTCTCCTTCTGTCTCTCAGGGAAAGGAAGCCAACTGAAGAATCGACTTGCATGACTTGCAAAGACAGACAGCAAAAGTACAGAAACTCCAGTATATATTTGAATATTTATCATGAATTGTAAAGAATATCCTTTGGAGCTCATTAGCAGTAAGAGTGTAAAATATCATTATAATTGTATTTTAATGATATTTTACACTGATACTAAATAAATGTGCATAATTTATTTTATAGAATTGATTTTATAGCCTTTTGTAGGGTTTTATTTCATAGGAATATGTTTTCTAGAATTTTAAACTAATTAGACATCTCATATTTTGGTAACAGGGTTAGAAAAACATACAAAAAAACAAACGTCCCCAGATATTGGGTAGGCCTACAGTAAACAACCCAACGTTTTTCAGACTGTAGGAAAATATTACTTTTTGTTAATTTGTGTTTTCTGCTTGCTAATTTGCACATAGATTCGCGAACACACTCCGAATTCCTGATCTGAATCAAATGATTCGCGATACGCGATCCGATTGGAGCGCTTGGAAACAGTGAATCATTTTGCGACATACACTCTTAAAGGGGTCATATGATGCTGCTAAAAAGAACATTATTTTGTGTATTTGCTGTAATGAAATGTGTTTATGCGGTTTAAAGTTAAAAAAACACATTATTTTCCACATACTGTACATTATTGTTTCTCCTCTATGCCCCGCCTTTTTGAACCGCGTCGATTTTTACAAAGCTCATCAGTCTGAAAAAGCGAGGTGTGCTGTGATTGGCCAGCTATCCAATGCGTTGTGATTGGCCGAATACCTCAAGCGTGAGACGGAAATGTTACGCCCCTCACATACTGTTGATGCCGTGTCCCGGCCGGAGCAATGAGACAAAAACATTAAAACCCATTACAAACGAGGCATTTGTTGCATCCAGCGGGGACATAATTACTGATTATAATGACTTATACTGTCTTTTTACGCGTTGCGTTGCATTGCATTGCGCCGCGTAAACATAAAACCATGTCTGCATTTGTGATCGGAGAAAT
>NW_015543492.1:789503-793373 GCF_001515605.1 Sinocyclocheilus anshuiensis
AACGAAGCACACAGCGTCTTCACGACATGGCTGCAGCGTCAACAAAACTACAGTGAGACTAAAAGTTACACCTTCTTTCTTTGCGTGAACATTTGGGCGGCGTTATGCAAATCTTCCCACATAGTGACGTAGATATGTAGGGGCGTGTTAGAACGAGCCGTTTTAGGTAGGTGTGGCTGACTCTTAACTTTTATAAAGAATATCTCTTTGGATTTGAGACTTTAGTCTTTGCAACTTTACAGATCTTCTTTATGTACCAAGAGCTTGTAACACTCCAAAGAGAAAGGAAAAATTGAAATCGCATCATATGACCCCTTTGCTTCACGATGCCATAGAAGAACCTTTTTGTCTAAATGGTTCCATAAAGAACCTTTAACACCTGAAGAACCTTTCTGTTTCACAAAAGGTTCTTTGTGGTGAAAGAAGGTTCTTCAGATTACAAAAAGGTAAGAAAGAGATGGTTCTTTAAAGAACCTTTGACCGAATGGTTCTTTGTGGAACCAAAAAGGGTTCTTCTATGGCATCACTTGAAGAACCTTTTGAAGCACCTTTATTTTTAAGAGTGTAATGGTTTAACTGATTCGGAGTTTCGAAAAGCTCCATTTCACCCATCATTACAAGCAATAAGTCGAAACTGGGTTTTGCTGGTGAATAGCTTGAACTGAATGATCGAAGTCACGAGTTTGAGTCTTTTTTTTTAGACTTTTTGTGCCTTCAGCCATGTTTACACGACACTGTCAGTACTACTGGTTTAGCTCGCTGGTTTTATGAGATTAACTGAAATAAGCGAAGAAATGTTTACAAATGTTTTACCTAAACATGGAAATCATAAGAGAATGTTCATCTGGGTGAATGATTCCTTTAATGTCATCAGATGGTTTTATTCAGAAAGTTCTCTAAAGGGCATGTTTAATAAAGTGCCAGTGGCAAAACCTCTAGAATGTTTTTTTTAAGTGCAACTTAAAAAAAATCATCTTTCGGTCGGTGCTGATGGCCTCATGGGCAGCGAGCCGATATGTAGGGCTGTTGCGCTTCGGGCATCCCGAGTTCGAGTCCTCCCGATCCCGTCCACCTCCCTCTCTCCTACTTCGCTTCCTGTCATCATACTGTCCTATCACAATAAAGGCAAAAATGCTAAAATCTTTAAAAAAAGAGTAAATTATTTAATATTCCTGTATTTAATCTCAATTTTAATTAATGTGTTTATTATGTTGTTTATATACCTGTTTTTATTTTAACCTGTTCTTACCATTATTATTTTTTTAAATCTTTTTTCTTTATCTAATTATTTTATTTTTCAATATGTAAATGATTTCACCCTGTTCTTGCCATGAAAATAGACCTTCCTTTTTCTTTTTCACCTTTTATTTCATTTCTCATCTTATTATCTTATTATTTTATTTTCCGCTATATGTAAATTAAGATGATTTCTGATATCTGGTATGTCCGTTCTTAAAGGGTTAGTTCACCCAAAAATGAAAATTAGCCCATAAATTACTCACCTTCAAGTCATCTTAGGTGTATATGACTTTCTTCTTTCAGACGAATCCAGTCGGAGTTATATTTAAAAAAAAATTGTCTTTGATCTTTCAAGCTGTTTCATGGCACTCAGTGGGTGTTGCATGCATCAGTCCAAAAGCACTTAATTAAAATGCGCCCATCCATAAAAAAAAGTGTCTCACACGGCTCGGGGGGTGAACAAACAGTGTACAATGCGCAAAGCCGACCCCCATACGTCATCCACCCGGAACTGCTTCCAGTGTACAACAGTGAGCGCAAGCTGCATTAAAGTGATTATTACGTTTTGAATATGGATATTTTTCTTACAAAAACGCATCGATTCGCTACAGAAGGCCTTTGTTCACCCCCCGGGAGTAACAAAAAGGGTCCCAAACAAAGCCATGTTGTGCATCTCTGCAGCAACACACATCTATACCCAATCCCATCTATACCTGGGATTGGGTAAAGATACTTGATACTCTAGTATACACTTACATTTTTACCCTGGATAGTAAAGAATATCTTTCAGAGCTCATTTTAACAGTAGTTATAGTGTAAAATATGCTTAGAAATCCAATTAACAGTGTGCATTTGTTGCGCTAGAAGTGTGAAACTCCACCCACAGACATTGTAGTGTATCTTATGACTAACTTTGTTTGTGTTTCTCTCTCAGTCCAAAAGTGTGGATGCCAGTCGACTCCTACACAGAGTCGAGCTGATTCTGTCGGCGCTAATCGAGGTGGCTGGAATCCCATCCAAAATTCATGTGTCCTCATGCGTCCTCTGCAAACAGGGAGCAGGTTATGGGAATATGCATTCTGGGAAATGAGTTATGGTACTGTGTTGGTGGTCTCGTGGGGCTCTAGCTGGCCTCGGGCTGAATGTGCACACTCTGCCATGACGGTGACCCTCTTCGCCTCACGTTCAGCTAATGTAAACGTGAGCAGTCGCAGTTTCTCATCACAGGTGCATGCATGCAACAATATGTGCAACTATGTGTGTAAACAGATGTGTGACAGTTATTATTCATCACTAATGGTTATATATTGAAAGTAAGCAGCCTTGTTAAAGAATTTAAGATGGTATAACTAGGCTAGAAACATACTTTATGCAAGTATACAAATGCTTGGCTACACATTCAAAGTGTACGGATACCTATTGAACATTAATGGCACGTTCTATTGCATTACTGAAAACACAATGTGTACTTGCGCAGTCGTTTGCATTTATATTTCTGGCCTTATTGACACACTTATGCATGCAATGTGCTTCTCGAGAAAATTGATCCTCTTTTAAGGATTTTTACATATTTTGACGGGAAAACAAGACAAAAATACTCATTAAGATCTCCAGCAATTCCGGTTCAAAACAGTCGTCAGATCATTTGTAAATATTTGTACATTTCTAAACACATAAAATGCTTACATTTTAGCTGCTGCCAGTACATTGATACTGCGCGCTTCAATGTCTACTCAAATGCAAAAAAATGTAGACTTTATGTTCAGATAGAGATTGTGTGAGACGTAGATCACCAGTGCTGCTGTGTTTTTCAGGCTCATATCCATCTGAATGCTGAAGCATGTTTCCGGCGGACAGGCTTTGATGGCCTCTCTGTCACGCCGTGTTTCCACCAGCATCTGCATTCCAGCGGCAGACGGACGGGTCACCGCTGGGACTATCTGACAGAGGCGCGTGCGGTCCTCCTCCACCGTCTGTCAGCGTCACCGGTCTGTTTGAATATGCTGCTTGATCCGTCACTGTCAGGGTGCTTGCGTTTCTGCATGCGCCGTACGCTCCTCTGCTGGGAAGCTGCACGTGCTGCTTTAACGCGCGCACCGCATCAGGTTGTCTGTCAGTGAGCGTTTGGGAAGGACAGGCCTTGTCGTCTCTCCTCCTGATGGGAATGATGAACCGTGGTTCACAACACCAATAACTCATTTATAAAACCTTGATGTGTTTTTGATGGTAAAATACTTCCTTGTATACCAGTTTAATGCAGAGACTATAGGAAATAGTCCTGTGAAGTGTACACAAGGACTGTTGCAGCTCGACCGTTCAAGATTGCTACCAAAGTTGTTCAAACAAATATTTTTATTTTATTTTCTTTTCTTTTCTTTGCTCTGGGCTACTGGACTATCCAAAAATCACCCAGAGCTGTTTATTTTATTTTATTTTATTTTATATAGGGCTATAGAATATTTACAATATGATTATGTCAATATGTATACCGTTACTGTAAAAAAAATATTTTTTTTTCAAACACAATCTATTTAATAAATATTTTAAGTAAATTCTACTCTTTTCAGGCACCATCACACAGAGCTGAATATATATATATATATATATATATATATATATATATATATATAT
>NW_015543492.1:793517-803783 GCF_001515605.1 Sinocyclocheilus anshuiensis
CCTGACAGAACTGGAGAGGATCTGCAAGGAGGAATGGCAGAGGATCCCCAAATCCAGGTGTGAAAAACTTGTTGCATCTTTCCCAAAAAGACTCATGGCTGTATTAGATCAAAAGGGTGCTTCTACTAAATACTGAGCAAAGGGTCTGAATACTTAGGACCATGTGATATTTCAGTTTTTCTTTTTTAATAAATCTGCAAAAATGTCAACGATTCTGTGTTTTTCTGTCAATATGGGGTGCTGTGTGTACATTAATGAGGAAAAAAAAATAACTTAAATGATTTTAGCAAATGGCTGCAATATAACAAAGAGTGAAAAATTTAAGGGGGTCTGAGTACTTTCCGTACCCACTGTATATTAGACATTTCTGTTTGATTATGTATGTATGGTGGAACTATATGTTTCCATAAAACGAATATATTGTTATTGCAAAAAAAACTATTCTATTCTATATAAATATGTATTTATTTATTTATTAAAAATATGCTTTTCTAAATGGTCATGTAGTATTTGCAGCAAAACTATAATTTGATACTATCACTGATTTTATTTTTATAAAAATATATTATCTCAAAATCTAAAATGTCATCTTTTAAGGCACATCACTTTATTTATTTAATCACACTGAGCTGCTCTGGTTATTTTATTTTATTTCTTTGCTTTATTTCTCTTCACTGGACTGTCCTAAAATAGGCATTTCTATGTTTGTGTAACATTCACAGCAAAATATCCCCATCATGATACCATTACTGTGATTTTATGTATTTATTTATTTTTAAATAAAACTAACCTTTGTTATATTGTTCTAGCAAAAACAATCTTCTCTTTAAGGCACTGTTACACGGAGCAGCAGAGGCTTTCTTTCTCAGACCTTTCAAGAAGAAATGCTCTGTGGCTTTGATAAGGTCCTTGCCGGGACGAGTGCGCCCATCATCTGGAGAGAAGGAGGGTCGGATCTAAACCAGCGGTCCTTGGATCAAACAGGTGTTACTCCTTCACCTGTGAGGCGAGAATCAAAGGCTGGCTTTATCAGGGAGCGCAGCAGACGATGATGCCCGGCTCAAGAGACACATGCGCAGGTTCAAACGCAGCGTCAGAAGAAAGAGCAGTAGTCGCTCTTTCTCTGAGGATGTGAGGAGGTACGCTCCCCTAACAATCACAGAAGAGCCGATGCTGCTGATGCCGTTACAGGGGCTGTTTTAAGTGCCCATATGAAAGACAATTCACAAATGAGATCTTTTTAATATCTCTATTGTTTCTCCTGGATTAAATGTAGAGCAAAGGGAGACTTTTGGAAATACAAATGAATCATAAATGTTATTCCATTAAGGTAAATTAATGAGACATTCCTCACCAGTAGACTTTTTGTGTTTCAAAATCAGCACATGAAAAGACATTTTAGTAACTTCTTTCACAGTGCTTCTTTCACAGGACCTTCTCAGCATCTTCTCAGCTTCACCACAGGTGGGGGTTTTATCCTTATAAGCACTTAATACACTTTTTATATTGATTCATTTATGCAATTTTGTTAAACTAAAAACTGCTCTTATAAGGCACCATCATGCACAAATTTGTATTATTTATTTAAATTATTATTTTTTTCCTACTACTACTCTATCTATCTATCTATCTATCTATCCTCACTTCAGTTTACTACACTGAACTACTGGACTATCCAAATAACAAACAAACAAACGAATAAAAAAAAAAAATAACATGAAATAAAAAAATAAAATAAAATGAGTCATTTCTATGTGATTATGCAATATTTGCATCAAAATAAATATACCATATATATTTTACTTTTTTACTGTTTTTAATTGTTTTGTTTTATTGTATTATTTTAACCTCACTTCGATTTGTTACACTGGAATACTGGACTATCAAAAAAAATGGCTATGTAATATTTGCAGCAAATAATATCTTGATATATACCATTACTGTGATTTGGTAGAACTACTGTAGTGTATATCTATTTTGTACAACTACTGAATTATTATCACCGGAGCTAAAATCTTCTCTCTGTTTATGTATTTTAGGCCTGTAAAAGATTTTAAGGAGCTGAACGAAGCTTGTGGCGTATTCGAATGAAACTTGAGGAAACCACATCAAACATCTGAGTGCTCAGGAAGCCATGACTGATGTGATTGTGTTTTGGAGGCCATAACAAACCAAGCATTTCATAATTAATTCAAGATTGCTTTCCACCAAAACATAACCTTTGAAATAAAGGTTGCATTAGCCATTCCGTTCCACACCATAGACCGTCTTAGTCAGAGGCAGGTATTAGTCAGACGCGGATCAATCGAGGCAGATATTTAAAACACGAGCGACTGGCAAGTGCAGCGTTTCTTCCTCAACTGAAGACAGAGGAACGGCCGCGATTTATGAGTCTCACCACAGGCGAAGCTTTTCTCTGTAATGCTGAGAATGACAATTCATTTGACCGGATTGGAAATGTGATTCCAGCCGACAGGCCGTAGTTTAAATTCAGTTTTCCGTGCGACTGTGAGTGTGTGACAGATTTTACCCACAAACCCTGAAGGCCAGAGCGGTTTGATGAGTTGTGTCACACTGACAGCAGATACATCGAGACCTCACTCACTCACTCGCTCTCTCTCTCACTCCAGCTCCGGCCTGGAAAACCATCGCATTAAACAGCATTTGTGTAGATATGTGAGTAACACAAGCACTTAAAGATGAATAGAAGACTGATTCCTTTTGAATTGATTTTGAATTGACAGGAAGAGAATTTACTGAATTGAAGTATTATAATTGTTCCCTAATATATATGTAGGAATACATCTCAGGTGGTGTGGTTTGCTGGACTAAGCTGGTTTAATCTGGTTTACTGGTGCCTGAAACCTTATTTAAACCATCATAAGTATAATTAATACAGTTTTTATTAATTGTTAATTTTGTAGTATTATGTCTAATTATTCCCTAATATATATAGAAATGCATTTTAACTGGTTTAGCTGGTTATATATATTGTCGCGGGGTGAATGAGAACACAGACTCGGTACTGATCGAAAGAGCCCCGGAGGGAGATTTATTGCCCACACACTGATCACACGTGCTCGGATGAATGGTGCTCGGTGCCCGTCTCAGCATGGTGCTCGTGGTGTGAAGTGCCGTGGTGCAAATCCCTCTCCTGGGGTGCCGTCGGAGTCTGCGAATAATGAGAAACAAGCATTAATGTCGCCTGGAGCTCCGGGGTGCCTTCCCGCTGGTGTATTTTAATAATGTTTAGTAATATTTTTGTAATAATCTAATGTCATCATTTTTAAATGGTTAAAATGCATAAAATATTTATTTTACAGATTGAAGTTACAGATTTCTACAGGAGATGATTGATCGCTGGAGTCCATGTAAGAGTGCAATCAACCCAGCAGCGAATGCAGTCGAGCCTGGACTTGTTGATTAACCGGAGGGCCGGAGCCGTGGGGTTGGACGCATTACATTGGAGTCGTGTGGATTAAAGCTGAGCTGTTCTGATATGAGGCCGATCCTACAGATGGAAGAGAGCACTTTATTGGCTTTATCATCACAAACCACCGGCTACACCGCAATCAGATCAATCCCTTGTTCTCATCCCGCCCTACAGAGATCCGACACACACCCAGAGGAAAGCTTATTGCTCAGAGGTTACGCTTTCATACAGCGGAGAGCAGCTCAGGTCATTTGACCTTGGGAGAATTTCAAATAGCTGTTTTCTATTGTAATATATTGTAAAATGTAATTTATTCCCGTGATCAGAGGTGGAAAGAGTACGAAAATATTCTACTCAAGTAAAAGTACCATTACATTAATGACATTTTACTTAAATACAAGTAAAAGTACCAGTCTAAAAATCCAATCAAGTAAAAGTAAAAAGTAGCTCGTTTAAAATTTACCCAGAGTAAAAATTACTTAGTTGCATTTTAACAGTGGGAGGGAGGCAAAAATGGGATAGGCCAAGGGTGTCAAACTCAGTTCCTGGACATTTAGATGTATTTACACTGAATTAATGCAGGACATGAATGCATTTAACCTGCGGATACAAATGCAGAAATAATGTTTTGATATATAAGACATAAAATGTTGAATACTCGTTTGAAATTATAAAAAAATAAATAAATCAAAAGATACTTTAAATGTGAAATTAAAACCTCCAGTAGGTGTCAGCAAGTCACTGTTAATAAGTGAGTCATTGCGGTTGAATCGAATCATTTAAATGGTTGATTCATTCAGGAACGAAACACCGTCATTGCTCAGAGATGCAAAACTGCTGTGGTGGCTGTGTTTGGAATTATTTTTGTTGTCGAAATAGAGCAAAAACAGGCAATATGGTGTCTAAAACGCAAGTCTCTTAATTAACTTCTTGTTTATTGAACTGTTGTAAATAAAAAAAATCTATATGTAGTCATGCTGATTTTTGGAGGAAAAAACAGCACTCTTCGTGTGATATTGATTTACTATGAAATGATATAACTATATAAATGTTCTGCCCCTATATCTTCAATTTTGTGATCATTCTAAATACATTTTAACAGACTGAATCACTGAAAGAACGCGTACTCTAAATGCGCAAGCGCTCTAGTCTAATCTACTAGACTTCAGGCACTCTGTAGGAGTGTTTTGTTTTTCGCAAAATACTGATAATATCAAATCGCACATTGTTAAAACAACAGTTACGATATTCTCGCAGACGATATATATCGCACACCCTGCACCACTGTCTTTTTGGCTAATTTGTGCAAAACCTCTTGCTAAACTGGCTTGCTAAAGCTAAAGCTTAATTTTAACCACCAATGCAACGATGCAAGTATTTACCTTACCTATACATGCTTGCGAAGGGTTGATGTCGAGATTTTATAAGCTGCTAGTTTGGTCCCCCTACACTCTAAAAAATGCTGGGTTGTTTTAACCCAACTTTGGGTCAAATATGGACTAACCCAACTTTTGGGTTAAATTTTTACATTACATTTTTAACCCAAAAGTTGGGTTAGTCCATATTTGACCCAAAGTTGGGTTAAAACAACCCAGCATTTTTTAGAGTGTAGACAAACATAGCTTACACTGCATAATAGAGCTTAAATATGGCCAGGGGTTCACTTCATTTCCTTCGAGTTCAACTTCAGCAGAATACGACGGGGGGTTCGTTTTCAGCTGGGTCTGCACCATAACGCCTGTCTTGTCCGTCTGCATCTTTCTTGAGATTTTAGCGCCAGTTTGTTCTCCTGCCCATTATTATTACATTAAAATGTAGCGAAGTACAATACTTCAAACAAAATATACTTAAGTAAAAGTAAAATTACATATTTTAAAAATTACTTTAAAAAGTAGAAGTACTTTTGCTTAGAAGTAGCAAAAAAAGCTACTCAATTACAGTAACGCGAGTAAATGTAATTCGTTACTTTCCACCTCTGCCTGTGATCAAAGCTGAATTTTCAGCATCATTACTCCAGTCTTCAGTATCACATGATCCTTCAGAAATCATTGGATTTACATCAGTTTTGTGTGATATAAAACCCCTGCTGCCTCTTTCACTGGAATGAATGAAATATCCATGAATTGTTGAGTCATTGTCTTCAGCCACGGGCTCCTTGTGAAACTCAGAATCAAAGCGTTCAGTATAAAAGCCCGTTCATCCACCCACGCTTGTTCTTATTAAACCTGAAACCTGCTCTTTGCAGCCAACATCCCAATCAATGTTACACACACATGCTGCGAGGTGTCATAATAGAGTCTCCGGAGATCATCCACGTTTCACCGTCGGCGCCATGCCACTGTTGAATATTTCAGGTCAACAAACATGTCAGTAAACGTATGGGACTGCCAGGCAACAGGAACAACATGCTGAGGACGAGAAGCGAGAGTTTTCACGCAAGCGGATCGCACAACAGACTCTTACATCAGTTGTGACAGTCAGACACCTGTTCAACGCACACAGCTCCCAATCCACCTGATATATAACCAATAAATAGGTTTAAAGATGTCTAAAAACGGCATGCAACATGCACGCTGTGTGCATATGTTCAGGTACGGTAAACAGACGTCATGAATTTACGAGCCCTGTCCCGAGATACTGTCATCGTACAACCATTTGTCTTGATAATTAGCTGTAGATGATTGCTATAAATAACCATTTAAACTGGCAGTACTGTGATTCTTGCTTTTTCTATCATAAGAAACCAACACTGCCATAGCAACAATGCCATATATGAACCATTTTTGATTCCCAAAAGAACCTTTCAGTGAACTGTTCTTAAAAGAACCATGTCTTCTTATAGTGTGAAGAACAATTTAACCTTTTTTTCACTGTAAAGAACCATTTGTGGAATGGAAACATTCCATGGATGTTAAATGTTCTTCATGGAACCATCCATTTTTAAGAGTGTAGATTTAATTAATAACAGTGGATGGCATGCACATGCATAATTATGCAAAATATGATGCAACAAAATCATTATATTTTATTGGCCACAATCTGAATAGTAACTTAAACTATGTAATATCTTACAAATACAAATGAATCACTTTGACTGCACAATTCATTGCAAAAATAGAGATTATGATTACAGCACTCCATTTAGGTTTGTTGCCAAATGCCAAATGAAGGTTTAGAACCAAAATAAATAAGATAAATCAGAGACTCATTGTGCACTGTTGACAGTTAGGAGCATTCTAATATTGTTGTGTTGCATGTTTTCTGTGTATAATTTATTAATTTATTCTTGTATATTATTTGTTATTTTAATGGACACTACCATTCAAGAGTTTGGAGTCGGTATGTTTTTTGTTTTTTTTTAGTGTCTTATGCTCACCATTTTTACATTCATTTGATACAAAATACAGTAAAAACAGTAATATTGTGAAATATTTGTACTATTTAAAATAACTTTTCTATGTGAATATATGTTGAAATGTAATTTATTGCTGTGATCAAAGCTGAATTTTCAGCATCATTACTCCAGTCTTCAGTGTCACACGATCCTTCAGAAATCATTCTAATATGCTGATTTGCTGCTCAAGAAACATTTCAGATTATTATCAATGTTGAAAACAGTTGTGCTGCTTCATATTTTTGTGGAAACCATGATACATTTGATTTTTCAGGATTCTTAGATGAATAGAAAGTTCGAAAGAACAGCATTTATTTGAAATAGAAAGACATTATAAATGCCTTTACAGTGAGTTTTGATCAATTTAATGCATCCTTGCTGAATAAAACTACTACTATTATTATTATTAAATAGTACTGACCCCACACAATGTACATTGCTAGTCACCTTAAAAACATTGGAAGCATAAATCTTAAATATTGGACAAATTTGAAATGTTTGGATTTCAATATCAGCTTGAAAACCGATGCATCAAAGGCATTTTAAGCTAACAATGTTTCTTTTCCTTCACAGGCCAGATTCCAACTCGGGTCTTCTGTATTATCATAGTGGTCCCATTCAGAACCAAATCATGCACGTGTAGCGTGTTAGTTTGAATAGCAAGTGCCCTTTTTAGCGCAGGTTTCGGGTCTTAACGTAAATTCTGTCGCTGTTCAGCGATTCAGGGTTGACTGGATGCTGCTGCAGACCGAGGCGCGCCGTGAAACCCAATCTCACGCCATAATTGGCAGCGATGGATCTTTAACAAGAGGGAGAGATGTCAAAATGAAATTACTCTCCCTGGTTGTGGCTGTGCGTGATGGTCCTGTTGATTGTGAATTTCTTTAAAGGCTTCCTTCACACCTCATTGGATTTCAATTAGCAGGTGATAAGGGCCCTCATTGTCGCCACTAACCGACTGCGCTTCCTGACATTTCACCAGCAGGGTGGAGAGAATTCATTTCCATCCCTTGCTTTTCCTCCTTTCTTCAGCTCTAAAGCAGAGACATGACCGGTGATGAGTGAGTACAGGAGCTCAGACAGCTCCATCACCTCCGGTAAATCCGGCGGCCTAGAGCGCGTGGATGGACGGCTGCCTTCTCAAACAAAGAGAGAGAATTATTACGCTCCACATGATAAAATAATAACATGTATACAAATCTCCAGATAAACTGAGTCGGTGCTTCTGTGCATCATATTTTTGTGGAAACCATGATACATTTGATTTTTCAGGATTCTTAGATGAATAGAAAGTTCGAAAGAACAGCATTTATTTGAAATAGAAAGACATTATAAATGCCTTTACAGTGAGTTTTGATCAATTTAATGCATCCTTGCTGAATAAAACTACTACTATTATTATTATTAAATAGTACTGACCCCACACAATGTACATTGCTAGTCACCTTAAAAACATTGGAAGCATAAATCTTAAATATTGGACAAATTTGAAATGTTTGGATTTCAATATCAGCTTGAAAACCGATGCATCAAAGGCATTTTAAGCTAACAATGTTTCTTTTCCTTCACAGGCCAGATTCCAACTCGGGTCTTCTGTATTATCATAGTGGTCCCATTCAGAACCAAATCATGCACGTGTAGCGTGTTAGTTTGAATAGCAAGTGCCCTTTTTAGCGCAGGTTTCGGGTCTTAACGTAAATTCTGTCGCTGTTCAGCGATTCAGGGTTGACTGGATGCTGCTGCAGACCGAGGCGCGCCGTGAAACCCAATCTCACGCCATAATTGGCAGCGATGGATCTTTAACAAGAGGGAGAGATGTCAAAATGAAATTACTCTCCCTGGTTGTGGCTGTGCGTGATGGTCCTGTTGATTGTGAATTTCTTTAAAGGCTTCCTTCACACCTCATTGGATTTCAATTAGCAGGTGATAAGGGCCCTCATTGTCGCCACTAACCGACTGCGCTTCCTGACATTTCACCAGCAGGGTGGAGAGAATTCATTTCCATCCCTTGCTTTTCCTCCTTTCTTCAGCTCTAAAGCAGAGACATGACCGGTGATGAGTGAGTACAGGAGCTCAGACAGCTCCATCACCTCCGGTAAATCCGGCGGCCTAGAGCGCGTGGATGGACGGCTGCCTTCTCAAACAAAGAGAGAGAATTATTACGCTCCACATGATAAAATAATAACATGTATACAAATCTCCAGATAAACTGAGTCGGTGCTTCTGTGCACGGCAGTTTCAAGGGAAATAACGATGTGGGATTGGCCCAATTACTCAAACAGAAGATTCAATTTAAATGTAAAATTATATCTGTGCGATGGCCCAGCGCGTGCCGTTTGAAGAGCTCCTCGAAAACACAAGAAGTGGAATTTCTAATTAAATGCAACTGAAAAAAACTGATGCGTTTACAAGCGCCGCTAACCAAAAATCAATCAACAGATGTTTTTCCTCAGAATAAAGATGAAGCTTCGGAATAACGACGTGATTGGGAGAAGCGTCGCCGCATGCTCGCCGAATCTGACAGCAAGGTGAGAGGCAGATGGAATAGGTGGTCTGTAACCAGAACCTCACCAGCAGGATCCTGACAAATTCTAAAAACACTCCGAAATGAGGGGGGAAACGTATTCTGCCTCAAAGAACAACTAGAATGACAGATGTCTCAATAAAGTCAGCCTCTGTAGCCTACCTCGGATGTGTGGCAAACCAAAGGTCTTTTTGCAGGAGAAAACCAGGCGTAACGTGATAGAGTGTTAAAACGCTAAACAAAATATAGTCACAAAATGGCGTCACATTTAGTTAGGACACTGCGTGAAGATATTTTTAAAGGGATAGTTTACCTAAAAATGAGCATTCTATTATCATTTACTCATCCTCATGTCATTCAAAACCTGTTCGATTTTGTTTCTTTTGTGGAACACAAATAAGGCCATTCGCATTACATTCAAGATTGTGTCTAACCTCACTAAAGGCTGGAATACACTACACGACACTACTGAACAGATTTAAAAATGCTAGACATCAAACAGTTACCGACTTTGTAATAGTCACAGAGAAAAAAAAAACTGGCCATCATACACTGAATGGCTGAGGATCACACATTACAGTTGGTCCGATCACAACAAACTCACGTGACAAATTAAAACAATATGTGTTCTAAAATCGGCTAAAATTATCAAACCTGTTTGATATCCTCCGACTGGATAGATTCATAGTCTCTGAGGCTAAAAAATCGGAGTCTGTGACCATTAAACACTATGCGATTTTCTATGAAATCTGTCTACTCAAATCTGCAGACTGGCTCTGACTTTCGGCAACTAGCCTCAACTTCTCCAGACTGTAATTCAGGGGAAAATCGGGGCAAAAGTTGTGTAGTGTATTCCAGCCTTAAAGGGGTCATATGATGCGATTTCAAGTTTTCCTTTCTCTTCGGAGTGTTACA
>NW_015543492.1:804167-818724 GCF_001515605.1 Sinocyclocheilus anshuiensis
CCTTTCGGGCTTGAACTGATGGTAAAACTAACGA
Organism: Sinocyclocheilus anshuiensis; assembly: GCF_001515605.1. Classification (NCBI taxonomy): domain Eukaryota; kingdom Metazoa; phylum Chordata; class Actinopteri; order Cypriniformes; family Cyprinidae; genus Sinocyclocheilus; species Sinocyclocheilus anshuiensis. The sequence continues at coordinate 804,202 of NW_015543492.1, forward strand.
CATTATTAACTGTCTTGATATTTACTTTGAAAGCTGACGCTCGCAATTATGGTAAGGGTCGTTACATTTCCGACGCATGCTTGTGGTGTTCGGCCAATCACAATGCACTGGGTCAGCTGGCCAATCAGAGCAGACTGCGCTTGTCAAAGGAGGGGGCTTTGTTGAAAACTACGTGTTTGAGAGAGGCGGGGCATAGAGGACCTACAATAATGTACAGTATTTGAAAAATAATCTGTTTCTTGAACATTAAAGCATGTCAACATATTCTGTTACACCAAATACACCAAATAATGACCTTTAAAATAGCATCATATGACCCCTTTAAGGTTTGTTTGGATACTAATCTTTCTTGGTGTGAACGGGCCTTTATTCTGAAATGCATCACTTTTTACAAAGAAATTTACATCAATAGTCCTGAGACTACTTGGAGATTTTTTCCACCAAACCAATTGCAAATAATGGACAGCAAATTAGAGTGAGACTGCATTTTGTCAATTGTTTTAGTTAAAATTTAGTACCAGCTTTTAGGCCATTCCTTAATGGTCAAATAATATGTTCATATGTTTTGAACAGATGTGTTGTGAACGGACCTTAAATCTAAGTGTTACCTTGCAACAAAAAAAAATAAAAATGATGTGTTGAAGACGTTTAAATTTGAGTCAAATTGCTGGTTTCACTTTATTTTGATGGTCCCTTTAACACATTCTGTTGATAAGTAATGTTGCACCTACATGTCTACTAACTCTCAGAGTATTAGTAGACTAGTAGGGTTAGGTTTAGAATAAGTTGACATGTACTTGCAAAGTTACTTATAGTCAGTAGAATGTCTGTTGGGAGACCATGACAATAAAGAGTTGGCAGATATTAAGCAAACAGTCTACTAATACTCTGCTGAGAGCATGTAGGTGCATGTATGTTGCACATGATGTAGGTGCAACATTACTTATTGTCAACAGAATGTTCAAAAGGGACCATCAAAATAAAGTGTTAACAAATTGCTAAATGCTAAAAAATCAAAATAATGGGTTGTTTGAATTAACCCATTTCTAACCTGTTTGTGCCATGTATTGTTTGTTGCATTAAGAAAATTGATATACATTTTATTTATTTATTATAACCCAATAATTTGAACACTGGTAAGCAGTGCAGTTTTTATCATAGCTTTAAAGAAGTCAATCAAAATTTGATTTGATTCAGTCAATCAAAATTTATAGTCAGAAATATCTTATAACTTTATAATCGGAACCGATACACTAAACTAGGGCTTCCCAAACTTTTTTGTCAGCCGAACCCTTTTGAGCTGAAATATTTTCTTAAAGTCCCCCAGAGATTTTAAGTGAATATTTCATACATTTAACAACATATTTGCATGTTCATGCTTCTTTGATGGCAGTTAATGGTCAAATGACATGCAGGTAAACAAATAAAATATTTAACCTTTTTTTAGTAAGCATTTTATTTTGATTGTTTTAAATTGAAAATAATTTTACATTTACATTTTTTAATTAATCATGAGCTTTTCATTAGCATACAAACCCCAGTTAGAAAAACCCTGTAGTAAATACTGTTTGGCTTCTTGATTCGTGGCTATTTTACTAGCCGTGTTGTGCGTATTTTTTTAGTAGAGCTAATTTTAAGAAGACAATTTATTAGAAAGGTCTGAGTCAAGACTTTTCCAACGTGACTTTTCCATCAAAACATGAGGGCGAAGGCTTGACATTTGACTCTGACTGACTTCCAAAAAATGTAGTGTGTGGTGGTCTAACCTGTCAGATTTCATTAGATTTCACTCTTATATAAAAAGTGCTGAACTAGCGCATGCCGGGCTTCTGTAACAGGTGCGGAATGATTCCCAAAGACCCAAGAAACATACTCCATTCCCTCTTACTCGAGCAGAGCGTGTCATATCACAAATCACTTTACGTCCCCTCCTCGTGTAAGAGCCCACACACACGCACACGCATTTACTGAAGCTCCATCAATTTGGTTGCGTCTCGAGTGCGGCTGCCTCTTGGACACGGTCATGCACATCAGCAAATGAGCAGCGGGAGTTTGGGAGTTTGACAATCTATCTAAAGCAGGAGACGAGGAGTGTGTGTGTGTGTGTGTGTGTGTGTGTGTGAGTTCAGGGTCATTCCAATTACAGAGTTCTCAGTCAGCGCTTGTCACCCCTGCGAGGAAGCCCTGGGCCTACAGGAGAAGTCTGCATAGTTGCACACTGTGTGTGTGTGTGGGTTTATGCCCTAAGGAAGAGCCAATGAGCACCACTGCTACCCAACCATCTGCTGGAGGTGGATCCTTCCCACTGTCACCCCGCCCACTCAGTCCCAGCATTAGCGTACCTGTTACCTCGACACCCACTGCTAAATAAGTGGTAAGTAGCCACTGTGTGTTTTTCTGATGGTTTGCAGGGTGGTGCATTATTCAGAACTGAACTGAGAATGCCTTTTAAAATCCAATTCAGTTCCTCAGTTTGAATTTAGGCAGCAAATAGATTGCAGAGTTGCAATTTGAATATAAGCAAGTACAATTAAACTGAACTGAATATCGAAGAAATATAAACGCAAGCTTTGAATGTTGACTTAAAAACGTTGTTTTGAAAAAGTTTTAAAAAACGTAGATTGAAGGTTTATTTGCCGCATTGAATTTCTTTGAATTGTATTTCATTAAATTCTTGCTGTCATTCTAATTTAATTCCTCAATTTGAATTTGAATTGAGGCAGAATTGCAAATTGAAGTGCAATTAAAGGGAATTGAAATTCAAATAAATTGCTGTAGTTTTACAGATGTAGTTTTTAAATATAAAAGCAAACTTGAATGTTGGCTTAACAAAGCCTTGTTTGAAAGTTTTGAAAAAAGTTTTAAAAAATATTGAATATTGGCCTTATGGCTTCATTACATTTCTTTAATTTGCAATTCAATAAATTCTTTCTGTCATTCAAGTTCAGTTCCTCAGTTTGAATTGAATTTAAATTGAGGCAGCAAACAGGATGCTGGAATGAATGAAATTTGAATTTAAGTGTAAGAAAGTACAATTAAAATGGATTGAAATTCAAAGAAATATAAAAGCAAATTTTGAATGTTGACCTGAAAATGTTGTTTACAAGTTTAAAGTTTAATATGGCTGCAATACATTTTTGAAAATTGCAATTAAATAAATTATTCCTGTGATTCCAGTTGAGTTCCTGACTTTGAATTGAGGCAACAAAGAGATGCAGGTTGAATTTGAGTGTAAGGACATACAATTAGAATTAATTGAAATTCGAAAAAGTTGCCTTTTAAAATAAACTATTTCAATATATTAGTTGATTTATTAGTTTCTAAAGGTCTGTTTGTAATTCACAGCATGAAATCATGTTATTGTCATAGCAAATAAAATTATTTTTTATTTTATTTTTAATTTTTTAAAGCTTACATAAACATGAATCTGACTTTTTGGATACATAGAAATTGTGATTACAGACTCTATTTACACTTTATCCTGTTTTTGCTGTTTTGGAAACTGCCAGGCCATTATTTAATTTTTTTTCTCTTATTGTAGTGTAATCTGTTTTAGAGTGACACATAAAATGACACATAAAAACAGAGCAAACTATGATTTGCCATTTTACACGATGCAGTAGTCACTTATTGTCTGAGTGGCCTGAATGTGGGCCATACGTTTTGCTGACAGTCAAAATGACTGTTGAATGGCAATAAAAAATGAGAGTTAGGAGAATGTAGGAAGAAACAGCATATTAAATGCTGCAGTACAGGGGTGAAACTGATGGAGAGAGGCAGAAAAGAGGCCGTGTCATGTAAGACCAGGTCTTTGGGCGATGACTGGAACAGCTTTGTCACTGTGAGAGAAAAATCCTTCAGTTTGAAGTGAAAACACAGTATCAAACACCTGAGAGGACAAAAATCCCCCGTCTCTATCCAAACAGCGTAAATGTCTCTCGTTCCGCTCGGCTTCGCATGCCGTTTCCGCAGGGCTTTAGCGTGAAAGTTTATCATGCTTTTCCTTGACCGAGTGTGCACACATAGCCGAGTGCGAGACGGGTGAGGGGTCCGAGGGTCGGCTGTTGATCACAGAGTGAACTCCTGACACTACACAAGCCTCCCTCTGTTCCCAGCGTCCTCTTCAGTCGCCTGTCACTTTGTCTCTGTCAGAGCGACGCGTCCCTGAGGCCTCTGGCCACAGTAAAGCAAACATGTTCATGAATCGCCGCTCCAAAACAGGTCTCCACCATACTCCATTATTCCGGGAAGCGGGAGCTGATAACCTCTCCTGTGCTGGGGAATGTGAGGCCGTGTTTGCATTTGCATTGCATGTTTTAATGCTCTATTTTAGTCGTAAATGATTGTTATATGAGGATGTCAGATAGGATGTCAGGGAAGAGAGAACTTTATTAAACCCTGGAGGGAAATAAAAGCATTACAGCAGATGAAATAACAGACACAGACAGAAGAATAAAAGAGTGGAAATTATGCATCAACATAACCATCTATCTGTCTATCTATCTATCTATCTATCTATCTATCTATCTGTCCGTCCATCCGTCCGTCCGTCCGTCCATCCATCCATCTATCAGCTGTTTCTGAGCATCTGCTCTGAATACCCCATAAAAATAACAAAAAAAAACAAACAAAATTTGAGTTGATGACAGGCCATGTGCTTTTACAGCACATGGTATAATTTCTAATTCATAAGCCGTTTCCTTGTATTTGTCTTTTTGTAACTTGTAGCTTTTAGTGTGGAGTGCTCAAACTGCACACAGAGAACTCTCCTGAAGAGCCCAGAATGAGCTGCAGCAGCATCAAATATTTACACACAGCATTTTGGACAGGAGGTTTTAAGCTCTGATACGGGCACAGAGCGGCCCAGAAGTGCATCACACCCTTTTATCTGTCACATCCACAATAGGATTTGAAAAATCAAACGCAATCAGGTTGATCCAACCATGAGTGTGTATGTGGTGGGAAAGAGTGGGTGAGTGTGTGTGTTTGTATGCGTTTGCATTTGCATTTGGTTGCTTGTTTTTTTAAACTAGGAAACGAAGTTGCATGTTCAATTAGAAATTGTGTCAGCACCTTCTCCTGAAACTATAACATTCAACAACTGTTGATACTTGGGAAGCATACATTTAAAATGAAATGATAAAGCATACAACTTACATGAATAGTAAATGTAGACTTGCTTTTACTGGAGATTGTCAAATATGAAATAAAACAAGAATGTCAATGTATGCAGTGATATACATTTTAGCACTAGCTAAAGGTCTAGCACTAGTGTACATACTGGGCAACAAAAAAAAAGAAAATTTGCATGCTTACAGAATACATACTGTACAAAATAGTATGTTGTTTATAGTACAGGTTTAGTGTGCTTTTTTTACACTCTTAAAAATAAAAGTTCTTTATTGACATCAGTGGTTCCATGAAGAACCTTTACCATCCATGGAATCTTTCTGTTGCACAAAAGGTTCATTATAGTGGAAAAGGGTTCCTCAGATTATTCCTCACCCTCAGGCCATACAAAATGTAGATGAGTTTGTTTGTTCATCGTAGCAGATTTGGAGAAATGTAGCATTCCATCACTTGTTCACCAATGGATGCTCTGCAGTGAATGGGTGCCATCAGAATGAGAGTCCAAACAGCTGATAAAAACATCACAGTAATCCACAAGTAATCCACACCACTTCAGTCTGTCTATTAACATCTGAAGTGAAAAGCTGCATGTTTTCATGAAACAAATCCATCTTTAAGACATTTTAACTTTAAACTGTTGCTTCTGGCTTAAATATGAGTCAATTCATAACATTGCTTCCTCCAGTGAAAAAGTAATGGACTATTTTTGCCAGAAGATCTTAACTAATGGACTGGAGTGGTGTGGATTACTTGTGGATTATTGTGATGTTTTTATCAGCTGTTTGGACTCTCATTCTGATGGCACCCATTCACTGCAGAGGATCCATTGGTGAGCAAGTGATGGAATGCTACATTTCTCCAAATCTGTTCCCATGAAGAAACAAACTAATCTACATCTTGGATGGCCTGAGGGTGAATACATCAGCAAATGTAAATTTTTGGGTGAACTATTTCATTAAGTTGAAGCTTTCCAAGACTGCAGCATTAGTTGCTAAATTAAAGGATTTACAACAGACATTTATAAACCTGTTTTTACTTATGCCATTTGTAAATATTATGAGTGTGCGTGCACTGGTATTCATGTTTATGTGATACCTAGACACTTCCACTGCTTTTAAGAGCACATTCAAAAAAAGCAAAATGTATTAATGCAGATCTGCTCTGGTTATTCATAAGTAAAATTTGTGCTTTCCACATTTTGAAAAGCTGCTTCTGGTACATGTTGTAGATATCAAGCAGAGGAGGCAGCACACTTAAAGGATAGCCTTTTGTCCTGCTTGACATCAAGGTTACAGGTAAAGCGTAGTCCGTCCGCTCACGCAGGTGTTAAGTAGTCCTGAGGTCTGGCGCCTCGAACGTCCAGGGGAAATCGATCTTCTTAATGTCTGCTTGCGCCAAAGGACTTTTGACAGGACTGTTCAGTCAGGGAAATAATCAGTCACGTAGAGAAATTAAATCACCGCGGTGGGTTAAATTCTCCCTCTCTTTCTCTCGGCGTGGAGCTGGGTTCGGTCAGGAGGGAACGTACTGGATCAGAGATAATGGCCCTGTCTGGAGTTGCTTCAGCCCGTTGACACCTTCAGCTACCTGGAGCAGTCATGCCTCAAAAAGCCCATTCCTTCAGCGCCCGCTTGATCTCTTTGTATCTCTTTATCGCTCTTGAAATTTCTCTCTCGATCATTCACTTTCTTTTTTCCCCCTCCCTCTCTATTGTGCTGAAAAACCCAACCTTGACCAGCTAGTTCAGCTGGAGACCAACTTAAAGTACCAGTTAAAGGGATAGTTAACACAAAAAATGAAATCCATCATAATTTCTTAAAGGGGTCATATGATGTTGCTAAAAAGAACATTATTTTGTGTATTTGGTGTAATGAAATGTGTTTATGCGGTTTAAGGTTCAAAAAACACATTATTTTCCGCATACTGTACATTATTGTTTCTCCTCTATGCCCCACCTTTCTGAAACACGTCGATTTTTACAAAGCTCATCGGTCTGAAAAGCGAGGTGTGCTCTGATTGGCCAGCTATCCAGTGCGTTGTGATTGGCTGAATACCTCAAGCGTGTGACGGAAATGTTACGCCTCTACCATACTGTGAAGCCGCGTCCGGCTGGAACGATGAGACAAAAACATTAAAACCCATTACGAACGAGGCATTTGTTGCATCCAGTGGGGACATAATTACGGATTATAATGACTTATACTGTCTTTTGCCGCATAAACGTAAAACCATGTCTGCATTTGTGATCGGAGAAATGACAAACAACAAGCCCTACTCTACACTGCCCAAAGTAACACTCCAAAGAGAAAGGAAAAATTGAAATCGCATCATATGACCCCTTTAAGGTCATGCCCATCCTGTATGGACATTTCGAAAAATAATATAATTATTTCAATAATAATTGTTTTCAAACAGGTTTCCCTCCTTCTGGCTTCTGTTGTTAGTAGTCCAACCCCAAACTAAACTCAAACCCCAGAGAATGGTACCTGAAATCTGAAATACATTTTAATATATCCATTGTGCTGAAATTCTTTAAGTAATTCGGTTTTCCCAGTCAAAAATGATCGGCTTTTTAAAAATTGCTTGTAAATCTCCAGTTATCCTACATTATCACCAAATCTTGGATTCAGTGTTTTTGTCAGCTTATTTTCTTTCAGTTAGCACAGTTTTTTTTTTACTTCATTTTGGAAATGATTGATTGTAGGCCTCATTGATCTGAGCTCATAGACTTTGGTTTTTGAGTGAATTTTTTTTTTTTAATTTGTGGATAATTTTCGCAATATTCACTCAAAAGCTGAGGTGCATTAGATACTGTATCCCACAATGCAATGCATTCAACTTGACCATTACCCAGATGATAATTAAACAATATAATTAGGTCATGTGACAGTGTAGCATAGTAATTATATGGAAAGCAGATCTCTATATAATGATATATCATTTATATTCTATAAATTATATTATTTAATTGTTTTCAAAAAGGTTTCCCTCATTCTGTCTTCCATTGTTTGAACAAAAGGACTATCTCCAAAAATTTAAGGTAAGTTATTTCATTGATATTTTAATATATTTTTTATTTATATTGTATATAACAGTATTTTAATAATACACACACACATGTAAAATCCTTTCAAAATCCAAAGGCATTTTATTTATTTATTATTGTATTTATTTAATATCAAGGTATTTTATGTATTTATTTGTTCATGTATTTATTTATTCATTTGTTCATATTAAGGCATTTCATTTTTTTAAGGTATTTTTGTTTATTTATTCTTATTATAGTTTTTTTATTATATGTTAAGTTATTTTATTTATTTGAAGGTTGGGTCACTAAAACAGATTACAGTTAGGTTTGGTGTCACTAGTGGTGCAGAAATTACACACTGCAGCTTTAAGTCCATCTTGAAATTTAAGCTGGTCCAAACTGGTCTTGGTTTTTCTTTTTCTTCTCTTTTTCCAACAGGATCTTTCTCTCTCCGTCTCACTCTTCCTCCCTCAAGCTGTACTGGGAAGTTAATTTGGTGATGATGGCAATGGAGGTCTTGGGAGGCTAATAGCTTTTCCAGGTAAATAAATCCCCATAGTTCATAATTAGCTATCAGCATGCGTGTCAACTGTTTGCTCTGAGCGCAGGTCACGTGTCTCTTATATTTACATCACAGAGGATTTCTCTGTTAGCATGGTGTGCAGGGGTTTCGTTTGTGAGCCAAGGTTATTCATGCAGTTAAGCATTTTTATGCACACATGCTAATCTGAACTATCCTAACAAAACCTCCAACATGAATGTGTTGGGGGAAGGGAAATTGTGATCCATATTCTGATTCTGTATTTTAGAAGCTGTAATGTGGGTAAAATGTGATTCCGATTCTGGTTTTATTAGTTTAATTATGGAAAAAATAGCATCTGATTTCCCAAAAAAAGTGGTTCTGGGTTTTAAAAGCTTTATTGTGAAATGAAGTGATTCCATTTGCGGGTTTTAGCATCGTTATAATTAATATTGTTGGAAAAATAGCCTATTTCTGGGTTTTAGTAGCTGTATTATGGAAAAAGTGATTATGAGTCCAGGTTTTAGAAATTTTATTTTGGAAAAAATAATTCCGATTCCAGGTTTTAGAAACTTTATTGTGGAAAAAAGTGATTCCGATGCTGGGTTTTAGAAGCTTTATTGTAGAAAATGTGATTCCATTTCCAGGTTTTAGAAACTTTATGGGAAAAAAAATAATTCCAATTTCTGGTTTTAGCTTTATTGTGGAAAAATAGCGTCTGATTCCAGGATTTATAAGCTTTATTTTGGGGGGAAAATAGTGCCCGATTCTGGGTTTTATAAGCTTTGTGGAAAAAAGTGATTCCGATTCCAGGTTTTAGAAATATTATTGTGGAAGTAGTGATTGCATTTCCGGGTTTTAGAAACTTTGTGGAAAAAAATCATTCCAATTCCTGGTTTTAGATTTATTGTGAAAAAAATAGCATCTGATTCTGGGTTTTATAAGCTTTATTTTGGGGAAAAAAATAGTGCCCAGTTCTGGGTTTTATAAGCTTTGTGGAAAAAAGTGATTCCAATTCCAGGTTTTAGAAACTTTGTGGAAAATATCATTCCAATTTCTGGTTTTAGATTTATTGTGAAAAAATAGCATCTGATTCTGGGTTTAAGAAGCTTTATTGTGGAAACAAAAAATTCAGATCATGGGTTTTTAGAAGCTTTATTGTGGGAAAAACAATTATTCTGGGCTTTATAAGCTTTATTGTGGAAAAAATAGCATCCGTTTTCAATCACTGGCATACTGATTGGTGAAAACACTAAACGGTTGCATGCAGTAACTTTAACAGAAGTATTTAAATTAAGACCTTGTCAGTGTTTTCAGTGTAAACACACCTCCTTTCTATGTAAATAAGACTTATTTTTCAGGAAAATCAGCATTATTTGACCGGCAACGTTAATGTTGTCAATGTCAATGTATTTCTAGAGCACAGTTTAAAACAACTTAGAGTTTACTATTTGTTGTGCTATTTAACACCTGGTTTCAGCTGAACTTCCTTTAAAAGACACACTATCAGCAAGCTCAGTTCATTCTTAGTGAATCCCTCAAGTATGTAGACTAACATATACTGTAGGAAGATGCCATCGTGTCCCTCAGGAATGCATATCTGGAAATATTTGATCCACAGAGGAGACTAAACTGTGTTAGCTTACAGAGCGTGAGATTTTTGAATAAAGCTGTGAATGTGTGTCACAACCAAACCAATGGCATCATGCGTCAGCTGATAACGCGCGAGGCTGTAAGATGCACATCAAAACAAAGAGTTCTCGTTGACAGGCCTTTAAAGCGGCTCTCGCGGGACTCTAGTGATCCTACATCTCCTCTGTCAGAGCGCTGGCTGCCGGCTGAGATTAGTTCTTTGCCTTATTTAAAACTAGTGGATATTCCGATTGCCTAATTACTCAAAACGATCCCTGTGCAATTAAGCAGCACTGGCAGCTGCCCAGACTGGAGCAGCTTACCAGAGTACACACTGAGAACCACGGTACACACTCGAGCTAGATGCTAATTGAATTTTGTTATTTACATTTACGTTTGTGTTTTTGGCAGCCCCTTTGCAGCCAGAGAGACTTACAAGAAAGAGCATTTGTTGTGGTAATGGCAATTACCAAAGTACACAAATTAACTGTTGAGGCAATAACACATGTACCAAGAGAAGCATTAGAACACAAATGGGTGGTTCTGCAATTAGGGGAACTTTTCTGACATGAGCTTTTTTATTTGTATTTTTTAACATGCAATTTAAGAACTTTTTTGTGCAATTTAAGTAAGGATTTGTGCTTTTAAAAATGCAATTCAAACACTGCATGCATGCTTTTATTTTTATATTTTTCATTTAAGAATATTTTTTTCTATTTTTGCAATTTAAGTAAGGTTTTGTGCATTTTTTAAAACATGCTATTTAAGCATGGATTTGTTCTTTAATACAATTTAAGCACATATATTTTTTTTATTAATTTAAGTGCCTATTTGTTTTTGTTTTATTTAAAAAAATGCAATTTAAGCACAATTTTGTGCTTTTTTTGTTTGTCTTCTTAAATTCAATTTAGGCAATTTTTAAAGTAAAGTACAAATTTGTGCTTTTAAAAATGCAATTAAACAGTTTTTTTTCTCTGCAATTTTCAGCTTTTTAAAAAACTGCTATTTAAGCATGAATATGTGTGTTTTATTTTAAAATAATTACACAGATTTTTACATATATATAATTTAAGTACAGATTTGTGTTTTTTAAAAAGCAATTTAACCATGGATTTGCACCTTTTTAAAGATGCAATTTAAGCACTATTTATTTATTTATTTGACAAATTAAGTATGGCTTTGTGCTATTAAAAATGCAATTCAAGTATGGATACATTTTTTTTATGCCGTTTAAGCACATCTTTTTTTTATTATGATTTAATTATTTTATCACTTTTTTATTATTTAAGTACAGATTAAAAATGCAATTAAACAGATTTTTTTCTCTGCAATTTTCAGCTTTTTAAAAAACTGCTATTTAAGCATGAATATGTGTGTTTTCTTTTAAAATAATTACACAGATTTTTACATATATATAATTTAAGTACAGATTTGTGTTTTTTAAAAAGCAATTTAACCATGGATTTGCACCTTTTTAAAGATGCAATTTAAGCACTATTTATTTATTTATTTGACAAATTAAGTATGGCTTTGTGCTATTAAAAATGCAATTCAAGTATGGATACATTTTTTTTATGCCGTTTAAGCACATCTTTTTTTTATTATGATTTAATTATTTTATCACTTTTTTATTATTTAAGTACAGATTTGTGTTTTTTTTTTTTTTTTAAACAAAACCAACCAATCCAAAAAAACATGCAATTTAAAAAATTTTAAGTCACCTTTTTTCATTACCGTGCTGGCAAATATGAGACTTTTGGTTCAGATTTATTTCTTTTTATAAGTTCAACATTAATTCACCGCTATACACTCTGTTGTGCTTGTCCAAGGCCTTTCCATCATTTTCTCCAAAAAGTGGGATATCTCATTACCATCCCACACAATATCAAACATCCACATCATCACACCTTATACCAGAAACCTTTTTGAAGGCTGATCAAGGCCGTGATCAGATCTTTATTCCAGGACATGTGACGAATGTTTTAACAGATGAAACAATTTTTTGTTTAACCTAAAATAATCCCTTAATTGATGAGTCATATGAGAAGCAACAACCAAAAAGCATGTGCGAAAATACCAAAAAACGCGCCGAGCTTAAGTGGTTATACCAGAAACCTTTTGAAGGCTGATCAAGGCCGTGATCAGATCTTTATTCCAGGACATGTGACGAATGTTTTAACAGATGAAACAATTTTTTGTTTAACCTAAAATAATCCCTTAATTGATGAGTCATATGAGAAGCAACAACCAAAAAGCATGTTAAAATTATTTTATTGATTAAAATCAGACTTTAGGCAGAAAATCAGACTGTCAAATTTGTTTCTCCTAAATAGGAAAAATAAAAACTGATAGAAATGAGTTGTCGTAAGAGTTCAAGGGCGCAATAATAATCATTTTCTGCTTGTAAGAATCAAACCAACAACCTTCCGGTTACCGACCCTGAGATTTAACAGCTTACACCGCACTACTGCACTGGTAGAAGTAATTGTTAGTTTGAGAAAGAGCTGGCAGCAGCGAGCTAAAAGAAAAGAACAGTATTCATACGTGTCATTTCATGCTAATAACGTTCCCCTGCGGTAAGCGCTACAGAGCGCTAACAAACGCTGTGTGTTTAGCTGGCATTGTGAAGCATCTCAGAGGTCAGCAGAACCTTTCCTGTTGCAGTGCTTGGTGATTGGTGGGTTTGTGTGGGTCCGCTCCGCTTCTGAAGCCAGTCTCACAAACAGTCCATTAAGAAAAAAGTGGCACTAAACCAAGCCTGGGAATAGAGGCGCCAACAGTCAGCAGAGTGGAACTGCTTTCATTTATTTCAGGGGCTCGTTCGGGGAGCGCCGCTGACAGGGGAGATGCCGCGATGGAAACACAAGCAGCAGCGCTGGAGTTCTCAGCCCGGCTGTCGGTTTTTCCCTCCCTTCTTAAAATTCCCCCTAAATGTGAAACAGGTGATTGATTTCAGCCAGTACTTGAGCAGCGCTTAAGATTTCCCACATCAGCTCCACTCTCTGACAGCGAAGAGCCATTCGGCTGAGAATATAAAGAAGGGAGGGACAGAAACGAATGGATGGATGGGAGTCCAAGGGTGTGTCTGAATCCACACGTCCCGGGCCAGTAGTAAGTGCAGCGTCCAGGGAGCCAGACACTTGTATAAATGTCAGATAGTTTTTAAGTGCCTCAGTAAGTATCTGAGAATCCAGTCCACTGATTTATGTCTCACATGCTTTTAGTACTATATGTATGACTCTGTAACGTCTCGGTTGCGTATGTAACCCTCGTTCCCTGAAGGAGGGAACGGAGACGTTACGTCCTAATTCATCAGTCGCTCTGACGTAACGTTGAACGTGACCGACTGAAAGGGAAAAATTCTTGGTTCATTTTAAATTAAACAAGATTAAATTATGACTGGAGGTCAGTTTTGTAAAGTAAAACTAGTGACATTACTAGCGTATGTTCATTTTTCAGTAGCTTTTGCCATATTGTTCACTAATATTTGTTTATGAAATATTAGTTGTTTTACTATAGTCTAATATATTCATTATATTGTATGAATGTTTAGTTTAATTTAATGCTGTCAAACGATTAATCGCGATTAATCACATCCAAAACAAATGTTTTTGTTTACATAATCTGTAAGTGTGTACTGTGTATATTTATTATGTATATATAAATACAAACACATGCATGTATATATTTTTTAAAAATATGTTATGTTCATATATTAAATATATTTATATATAACATGAAATATAATAATATAAATATATAAATGTATATACATGTAAATATTTTGAAATAATATTATGTTTTACTATAATCTAGTATATTCATTATGTAAATGTTTTATTTAATTTTATTTAAATATTTTCACATATAACGCGAAATATTAATTATAATATCTTATACAAATGTATTAATTGTTTTACTATAATATATATTCATTATTTAAATGTTTTATTTAATTATATTTTTGCATATTCAGGGAAACATTAATTAAAATATTCTGCTATAATATATTTATAATATCTACCTAAATGTTTATTGTATTTATTTATTTTCTAGTAAAGGGACATATTAATAGTAATTGTACTACAATTAATGTAATATAGTTATTGTATTATATAATATTTGTTATATTTATTATTAGTGTTACAGTGGGTACGGAAAGTATTCAGACCCCCTTCAATTTTTCACTCTTTGTTATATTGCAGCCATTTGC
>NW_015543492.1:818758-825697 GCF_001515605.1 Sinocyclocheilus anshuiensis
GATTTTAGCAAATGGCTGCAATATAACAAAGAGTGAAAAATTGAAGGGGGTCTGAATACTTTCCGTACCCACTGTATATATCCCATTTAAAATAATGCATTTTTTATTTTTATTATTATTAATATTTTCTTATGAGCAGTTTTACAGCCCAGGAAACAGATTGTAAACACGCTGGTCTATAGTTGCCCCATGGCAATTTGTACTATTTTTAGAATAATTTTACAAAAATTATCCAAATGCTGCCGTTCATCACTGTGACATTATAGAAATGTTGTTTTATAGTTTTGAGTGTGACTCATTCTGTTTGAATGCTGTTTATTGCATCTCTCTGATTGTGATCCTCATTGTTTTGTGATAAATACTGCTCTGTTTGCTCTGTCAGTAGCTTGTATTGTAGTTCACTGCTTTTACAAAAGGTGATTTACTTTTTGAGTATCTTATAGCTCGAGTAGCTCCGTCCTGTTTAGTATTACAGTATATGCACTGCTGAGGGAGTCATTCTAGGGGAGTCCCATTGTCAGAATCGCTTCAGTGCACTCAGACGTTCATTTCCTAGAGACGAAATGCACCATAAAAACCAGCAAGCATCAGTTGCTCATTATATTCACTTACCAGAGAGGTTGTCATGTCTTCTTCGGTCTCAAGTCATCAGAAATGGAGGACAAGTGCATATTTCATAATGCCACTGTACTAGTAACATCTATCCGCTCATCTATATGCATAGCTATTCTTTGTGCACATAAATTTCTATGCAAGCTTGTTTCAAAATATGAAAATGGTAATTGTGACACTTTATCAGCCACAATTCAGAAATTTTCTTGAAATATTCTTGAAAAAGTTTATATCTCACAATTGCGAGTTATTATTTGTGAGATGTAAACTCAGATTTGCATGTTAATATCTGGCAATTGTGAATTATAAACTCGTAGTTCAGACTTTTTTTCTCAGAATTGATTATCATGCAATTGCAAGTTATTAATTGTTAGATTTTAAATTTTCGAATTCGGACCAAAAAAAGTCAGAATTGCAAGATATAAATTCACAATTGCAAGTTTGTATCTCGCAATCATGGGTTGTAAACTCATAATTTGGACTATTTTCTCAAAATTGCAATTTTATATCATACTGTTGTGAGTTATTAGTTGAGAGATGTAAATTCAGAATTCTGAGGAAAAAAGTGAAAATTGCGAAATGTAAACTCACATTTTTCAAGTTTGTTGCTCGTAATTGTGGGTTATAAAAGTTTATCTCCAAAGTTGCGAGTTTATATCTCACAATTGCAAGTTATTCATTGCGAGATGTAAACTTAGTATTCTGAGAAAAAAAAAAGTCAGAATTGTGAGACGTATACTCGCAATTGCAAGTTTATATCTCGCAATTGTGGGTTATAAAATCACCATTTGGACTTTTTTCTCAAAATTATAATTTTAAGGTATTAATTGCGAAATTTAAATTTGCAATTGCGAGGAAAAAAAGTCTGAATTGTGAGTTAAAAAGTCTAAATTAAAAACTCAGGATTTCACGTTTATTTCTTATAATTGCGAGTTATTAATAGTGTAATGTAAACTCTGTATTCTGAGAAAAAAGTCAGAATTGACAGATGTAAACTTCAATTTCAGATTTATATCTCGCAATTGTATTATAAACTTTGTAGGGCTGCACAATTAATCGAGTTTCTAATCGCGATTACAATTATGGATGCCACAATTACGTAATCGTTCAAAGCGGCTAAACTCAGAATTCTGAAGAAAAAAGTCAGGATTGGGGGATGTAAACTCTCAATTCTGAGAAAGAAGTCTGAATTGTGAGAGAAAACGTTACAGTTGCCATTTTTTTATTTTTATTCCATGGTGGAAATAAGCTTCCGTATATATGTCTGTACGTTTGGATAGAAATTGAAAAATATAATATCAATCTACAGCTAGTTTATAATGCGAAAAGTTTTACCTATGCAAACATTTGTTTCGTCTTTGAAGGTGTTCATGCGTAAAAGTTTTACATCACACCAAAATATGGTACATATGGCAGCCTATAAACATATGGAATGTATGTATGCCAGAAAAGACATGAAAATACCTACAAATACTAATGGAAATGTTGCCAAAAATGGTGTGTTGGCAGCTTTGTTTTAATGCACGGCCTCATGCTCAGGTTTCCCAATGTAGATTGAGGCCCTTGCTAGAGTTAAAATTCATGTTGTAGGGAATTAGGATGCAGTTGAAATACTAAAGAAGCATTTCAAGCGTTTCCTAATTTGCGAAAAGCGAGACCAATCGGCATCAGAGTGGTTTCTTCTTAAAGAGACAGCGTCCTGGCGCCCTTTGGAGGATGCTCTACACCGCAGTGCCCTGAAAGCTGATTAATTGGCTTGTCAGCTCAGTATTTTTATCCCATTCCCCAGACGAGCACAAACACACCGTCCTTCCCAGTGTCCTCTTGCGTCCTACACCGCGGTCAGGTGACTCAGGGGTAGAGGAACCCCCTGTGCCTCGAGCTGCCGTCCGATTGGCCGAGAGTACCCTCGTTGCACGTGGTGATGCCAGAGTCCCCTGAATGGACGGCAAACCCTCCAGCAACGTCCATGAGTCGGGCCGCGTAGGTTTAATTGGTGTAGCGGTACCTGCGAGAGGCCGCGTGGCTGTGCTGATTAATGCGAAACCCAGCGTTTCTGCAGAGCGCCCCTTGATGAAGCCCACAGGGCTCACCCAGCAAGCGTGACAATGTACCGAGAGGAAAACCCTCCAACCCTAAAGTGCGGAGAAGGGAACGTAACCTAGTGAGTGTTCCGACGAAATGAAATAAAACAAAGTCACTGTTATGGATGGAAACAGTTTCTGCAATCTATTTCTAATTTATCTTTATTGCAGCTTCAGCTCCAAAGGCAATTCTGTGTTTGGTGTGACATGAAAACAGTGTAAAAACACAATTCTGCTTTCACTAATAATAACAAATTATCTTCCCCGGCTCGCTGCCACCCAGAAGTGGGAGAAAAGGGTCCATTTTAGTGAAGCGAACCTCGCTCGTTCCATGATTTCAAAGCAGCTGTCATAAAAGCAGAGAAATGATGTGAGGTGAAACAGCAGAAATGTTTTATGCTTCAGTCATTCATACATTTTCTGAAGAGACATAAAATGCATGGCTGGTTTTTATATATATATATATATATATAGGTTTTTTTTTTTGTAGTAAAGCTTTATTTTAAAGACTGACTAGGAAATAGCTCATACTGTGCACTGCAGTACATACTTCAGTTTACTGCATGTTGTTTTTGTGTGAAACATTCTGCATTGTGCAACAACTGTTTCAGTTAGTATGCTATGTATGTAGTATGCCATGTATGTTTACTGTAAGTAGGTGTCATCTTGGATACAACATTTTTTTTTTTTTGCATTTTAAAATTTAAGTTTTTAGCTGCTAAATTCATATTCATATACATTTCCATCCATATTGAAAATCAACATGAAATCAAGGTAAACCCTGTTCTCTTTAATACACGTTCCTGCTCTTATTATGATTATTTCATGTTCTTCTAAATGATTGATGTTTTTCTTTTTTAATCTTTTAACAAAATGTCAAAACTTGCTCCACATTCTTAAACAACTTGCATCTTCAGCTGAAATCATTTGAGTCTTGAGGCTTTTTTTAATATTTTGGATTTTATATTTTCAAATTTTAGTTTTGATTTAAAGTTTTAGTAATTTTGTTGTATTTTTTATTATTGTTTAATGTCTCGCTATATCGTTTTTTTTTTTAATTATCATTAGTTTTACTTATTTTATATAAATTAGTTATTTTATTTCAAGTTTTCAAATGTTGCCTTGACAACTAGCTGTAATAAAATATATTTTATTATTTTTAGTTAATGTCTATTTTATTTTAAGTTATGATGCATGTTATATAGCTTATATTACTTGGAATGTATTGTAGATAGTTTTAGATAATGATAACTTTGGCCAACAGTCAGATCTGTTTAGTCTTTGTCTTAGGATGCTGTTGTAGGTATTGCAGCATTTTTAAAATGTTACATTTATGCATTCTACCTTTACGCATTTGGCAGATGTTTTTATCAAAAGCAACGTCATTGCATTCAAGGCGCACACCTTAAGTTCATGTATTTTCTGGGAATTGAATAATGAGCCAGGATTCTGGCCAGGATTTCTAAATTGCTTAAAATGTCCAGGTTTCGCCTTTGTTTTCCTATTGTTTCCATACTTGCTGAAAGGAATGACTGAAAAGTTGTTTGACCAATAGCATGCAGGTAATGCACATAATCATGGTGTGCAAGAAGGTGGGATCTACGGAGAACGTCAACGTAATGCAAATACACCTGTATGAGAACCAAAGAGAGGGCAAAACAAGGTCAAAATCCAGTCATTTTATGCAATTTTAGAAATCCCTGTCAGGATATGACTGGGTAAAAGAGGACATTCAGGAGGAAAATGCATTCAAATCATCATAAAACCAAGCATACATTTTGCATTTATTACTGCATATAATGTTTAATTTAGAAATGCATCGTAATGCAAAAGCAAAACAGGTCTCGAATGCTACTTCATGAGGGATAAATGGCGCTGAGGAACTGATCAGCAGATCAGATGTTGATGTGTTATAAATGCATTAACACAGCCGCATGTGTGACGTGAGGAGCAGGACAGGCTGTTGATCCCTTGGGCCAGGCCCATGGCAGCGCTCTAACTGTCTCCTCTCTCTCGTTCTCTGCATGCGAGAGGATGGTGATCGGCTGAATGTTTGCAGGGATTGTTGGCGTGTCCCTGCCGGTGAGTGTTGGGCGGCTGCCCAAGCAATTAATGGTCTTTGTAATGTGTTCACCAGCACTAGAAAATAAACAAACACCATGAGACCTTTGATTAAGCACCAGGCTGCAGTTTCACAGCTTCAAAGCAGCGCTCATCATGCTTTCCATTGCTAGAACCTTCCCATGTTTGCACTTGACACATGATCAGCCTCACGCTGAATGCGTCTACAGTGCACACGCATGTCATAAAACCAGTGTTGGGAAGGTTACTTTGGAAATGTAATTGGTTGCAGGTTACAAGTTACTCTATTTAAAATGTAATAGGTAGTGTAAATTTTCAATTACTTTATTAATGTAACTGATTAATTTTTTGATTGCTTTTCTAAATTTCTAATGTTTTTCAACTGTTAATCATTTTCAAACATGTAAACCAGGCAGGGTTAACCTTACAGTAGTACTCAACACTGATTACTGTCAGACTTTTGAAATCCTTCATCACTTAAATTAAGATTATAATATTTTCATTTTAAAGGGGACATTGGATGCAAAATTCACGTTTACATGGTGTTTGCATATGAATGTGTCTTTGCAGTGTGTGAACACAACCACCCTACAATGATAAAAATCCATTCACTTTGTTTTTTAATCCCCAAAAAACCTAAACAGTCTGTTATCAAGCTGTTTTGATTTTCTGAGCAGTATGACCTCAGGCCCCACCCACGACTACTGACGGAATGTCCCTTATTTGCATATCTCCACCCTCAGCCAGTTGTACACTGCCTGTCGTTTTCTCCACGCTCGAGCAGCTGTAGCGACAACAATGTCTCGTAAGCAATGCAGGTGTTTTGTAGTTGGTTGTAGAAGAGCATCACGCCATCAGAGCCACTGAGGATGCAGTGGATTAGTTCAGTGTTTGATGGTAATGCGCCACCGAATACACCTAAATTCGTTTATGTCTGCGCAAATCATTTTACTCCAGACTGCTTTCTGAATGAGGGACAATCCAAGGCAGGTTTTGCTAAAAAGTTCAAACTCAAGGATGGATCAGCACCCACTGTTCGTGATCCAGCTGCACCTCCAGAAGAATTAAATCTCACACTTTATATTTTTTAGGATTATTTGCAAATCGCCTTTCCCCTTCCATGGAAGAGAGGGGCGGGGTCAGCAGAGCTCATTAGCATTTAAAGAGACATGCACCGAAACGGGTCGCTGTGAACAGAGCTGTTTTTGACCAGGTAAAAAGGGTGTAGTTTTACACGACCATTGAGGAGTTTTAACCAAAGTATGTTGCAGACATTTCATGAAGACCCTAAAGAATCACACCAACATGTGGAAAATGGGCCTCTGATGTCCTCTTTAAAGCACAGCCTCCACAAAATCTGACTTACTTTGAGATCAATCTGAGGTTAATTACAGATTTAAAATCATAAAAAGAAATAGTTTAATAGCTATGATACTGTTTTTGAAATAAAATCTTTGCATAGCTATGACAGGAAACACTGACATTTCACAATGCCTAGGGAAAAAAACTGTTAATCTTAAAAAATAAAGCATATACATTAACCTAAATAGGAAATAAAACAGTTATCAACTAAGAATTGTGTCCTATTCTATGTCCTAAACTCCTAAAACATTGGTGTCTCATATTTTAGAGCAGTCAGTGCATTTTGGGAAAGAAATAAATTAAATCTGTGTGTGTGTGTGTGTGTGTGTGTGTGTGTGTGCAGGGGTGTGTCTACGTGGTGGCCAGGGGTGGCACCGGCCCCCCCTGAAATTTGGCTGGCCACCCCAGGTGCCCCCCCCCTACCAAATGTCTTGCCATAGGCTTGTTTTTAGTAAATTTCTAATTTTAGGCGGTTTCTATAGTGTGATCTTAATGACAATGTCGAGAGCGCATAATGTTACGCGATCCATGTGCGCGAGGACGAATCTCTCCACTCCCAAGCGGATTTCCCAAGATGTAACCCCCTTTGTAGTCTTTAACATTTTCATAAGTAACTGTAATTTAATTACACATTTTTTCTCAGTATCTGTAACTGATTACAATTACATTTATTTTGTAATTAAATTACGTAATTCCGTTACAAGTAACTAGTTACTCCCCAACACTGCGTAAAACTACATCAACCCCATTATAATCAAGACAGATCAGATCACAGACGTCCCTGTTTTTAACACACTTT
>NW_015543492.1:828148-840722 GCF_001515605.1 Sinocyclocheilus anshuiensis
TGAAATTTGGCTGGCCACCCCAGGTGCCCCCCACCTACCAAATGTCTTGCCATAGGCTTGTTTTTAGTAAATTTCTAATTTTAGGCGGTTTCTATAGTGTGATCTTAATGACAATGTCGAGAGCGCATAATGTTACGCGATCCATGTGCGCGAGGACGAATCTCTCCACTCCCAAGCGGATTTCCCAAGATGTAACCCCCTTTGTAGTCTTTAACATTTTCATAAGTAACTGTAATTTAATTACACATTTTTTCTCAGTATCTGTAACTGATTACAATTACATTTATTTTGTAATTAAATTACGTAATTCCGTTACAAGTAACTAGTTACTCCCCAACACTGCGTAAAACTACATCAACCCCATTATAATCAAGACAGATCAGATCACAGACGTCCCTGTTTTTAACACACACTTTATTTTTGCTTTTTTTTTTCACAAATATCATACTTCATGTTTATTTTACTTCTTACTTAGTAGGGATGTATGTTTCTGGGGCCGCTAGTTTTCAAGGCGACATTTCTAATTTTCATGTGAAATATCAACTTGATATACTAAAATAACTAAAACTGAAACTGAAATAAAAATGATTAAAAACTATATAACAATTTGAAAAACAACAAAGTAATAAAATGACAAACACACAACAAAATTAATAAAACTTTATCCAAAATTAACATGAAAGCAGAAAATAGAAAAAATGAAATTACATTTTATTACAGCTGTCACTGTAAAATTACTGTAGAAATAGACAAATTACAAGAACAAACGTGAACTTACATGTACTTATTGTACATTTTTTTCAACACAACCATAATTAAAAAAAAAAGTCTTATTGTAAACATTTGCTATAAAAATTTACAGCTGTTATTTATCATGTACATACAAAATACAGCAAACTGCAAAAATGAAAAAAAAAAAAAAAAACGTAAATAATTACAATTTACAGCAGGTGTGTGTGTGTCTATGTATGTTTGCGGTGTTATTTTAGTGTCGTTATAGTTTTTATTAATATTTTGAGTCTGTTTTATTTTTTGTTAATATTTTAATTTTAATTTGAAAGTGTTCTTGATTTTGTTGTGTGTAGTAGTTTTTGTTTTTAGTATGTCTACATAGGCTACCTTTTATTTTAGTACAAGTTAAGTTATATTAAAATGAGAAGTGTTGATACATATACAAAATATATAATTTTAAGTCTATTTATCTTTACATTTTAATTACTGTTATGAGTGCAAAAGGTTTGTACACATGCTCTTAAGTTGGCGTACACATTATCACATCAGATGTTGCCTTTATAAATCCTGATTTGTTCCAATTTGTGAAAATTAGAATTGTAAATGCATTTTATAAATGAGGCCCCTGTTCTCTGGCTGTTTGTGTTAAATGTAACATTAAATTTATCCACAATTCTAAAATAATCAATACAAAAGGCAAAATGCAATGCATGCAACAGCTCTAGAAAACCAGCAAACACCATGAGAGCTTTGATTAAGCGGTTTCACAGCTTCAGAGCCGCACCGATGTCTTTTTCCATCTCGCTGAATGGAAATTACAGCAGCCGTCTTTCCCTACCGAACACGGCATGTGTGTAATGATGCTCGGGGCTGATGGGATTGGAGGAGGGGAATTGTTCTTCTGTGCATGTATCTGTCCTATTCAATTAGACTGCAATCTCTCTTTCTCAAACACACACACACACACACACACACACACACGTGTGCACGCTAACTCTAAATGGTGGCAACAACACACTCATGTACACAAGCTTTTAAATAATTATTAAGTTAAGTTGCAGCACTGTTGGATGTGCTTTTAAAAGGTCTTGCTCTTGAAACATTTATTGCTCTTTCAACGGTTCTGCTGGCCTGTTTGAATGCACTTGTGTGGGACCCATGGTCTGCGTGTCTGCACCTCTCTCTGACCACGGGTTTCTCACCACTGACACATTAGTTGATTTTAACTGCAAATCTTCATTTATTAAGTAGATGATTTCTTTAACATCATCTAATCTTGATTTCTCACACACAAGCTGTTGAGAATGGGACACTAGCATGTTACTCTATATACTATACATTTGTAGCAGTATGCAAACAAAATATGATGCATTTTGAAGCATTTTTGCTTTCGACAACCATTTGTAAGGTGAAGAAGTCTTGCATTTTCCTTTAATCGGCAGTTCGGCAGTTCTAAGTATGCATTGAATAAAGTATGCACTGAATGCTCAGATGACAACATCCATCTGTATTTTATTTTATTTATTTTTTTTTTCCACAGGGCCCTGCATAATATATGCTAAATGAAATCCAATACTTGATACCTACTAATTTTGGTGTGCCCATTCAAAAAATCTATTTTGCTTGAGCATGTCCCACTTCGTAGCATTTTTGCTTTTGACAACCATTTGTAAGGTGAAAAAGTCTTGTATTTTCCGTTAATCAGCAGAAAAACTGCCACAAAGACATGATTCCTGTCTTCATCTGAGCCTATTAAGTTAAGTTCCAGCACTGTTGGATGTGCTTTTAAAAGGTCTTGCTCTTGAAACATTTATTGCTCTTTCAACAGTTCTGCTGGCCTGTTTGAATGCACTTGTGTGGGACCCATGGTCTGCGTGTCTGCACCTCTCTCTGACCACGGGTTTCTCACCACTGACACATTAGTTGATTTTAACTGCAAATCTTCATTTATTAAGTAGATGATTTCTTTAACATCATCTAATCTTGATTTCTCACACACAAGCTGTTGAGAATGGGACACTAGCATGTTACTCTATATACTATACATTTGTAGCAGTATGCAAACAAAATATGATGCATTTTGAAGCATTTTTGCTTTCGACAACCATTTGTAAGGTGAAGAAGTCTTGCATTTTCCTTTAATCGGCAGTTCGGCAGTTCTAAGTATGCATTGAATAAAGTATGCACTGAATGCTCAGATGACAACATCCATCTGTATTTTATTTTATTTATTTTTTTTTTCCACAGGGCCCTGCATAATATATGCTAAATGAAATCCAATACTTGATACCTACTAATTTTGGTGTGCCCATTCAAAAAATCTATTTTGCTTGAGCATGTCCCACTTCGTAGCATTTTTGCTTTTGACAACCATTTGTAAGGTGAAAAAGTCTTGTATTTTCCGTTAATCAGCAGAAAAACTGCCACAAAGACATGATTCCTGTCTTCATCTGAGCCTGAACTATTTGCTCAATTCCCAGCCAGTTTTCATATGTATGACACTATTTTATGCCTAATCCTGATTTGAAGTTTAGAATTATTGGACTGTTAAATGTTAAGAAAGTACTTACTTACTTATCTACCTACCTAACAGACTTTCATGCTAAAGTGGGATCCACTGATATTTTAACACTGAACAAACTTACTTCCTGCACCTTTAATGTGATTCATAGGCTATGTTCAGATTGCAGTGATCAAATCAGAGGAGGAGGAGGAGACTGGTGTATATAGTGATGTCCTGTGCTGTAGTCACAGCCGGCTTTGGCTTTGTTTGAATACTGTATGAATACTTCAGGCATTTCCATCACCGGTTTTGATGCTATCGTTGTGTGTGGTGTCACATTTTAAGCAGCCACGGCGTCCAGACTGAGACGCATCTGTAAAAACCAGATTGGAATCGCATTTCAAACCAAAAAATGTAGGTCTGTCAGGACCACTATCGTCAAAATGATAGATACTTAGCATAAAGTTTGGTTTGGCGGTATGGTTCTGTTCTGGGCAAAAACCTCCCTGCCCATCCATGCAGCCTGTCATGAATGAGCAGGGAGAGCAGCAATAATAACCCCCCTAGGGTTAACAGAACAGAACAAGGCAGATATCATTAATGTACTTAATGATATTTAAGTGTAACACTTTATTCAAGATAAAGGAGTCTGATTAGCAAGGAATATTAGAAAGCCAAGTCCTGACTGTGGCGAAAGGAGGAGCTGGGGATGGAGGAGGGTAATTTGCTCCGGAGCAAGCTGAAAAGCTGCTGAATAATACTGAATAGAGCTTATATAAGAATGCCGCGATCGGTGTCGTATTCCTATAGGTAGATGTGATCAGCTGAGAATCAGCTGATGCAAGCTTGACTCACGTGACCTGCCAGAACTAACGCTAATGCTTAATTTCTGTCAGGACATCATCCATTCATTTCACAGACATTTCTGTTAACTATGAAACACATGTAATGCAATATAAAATTCAAAATACATGTAAAACACCTCTAAGAAAATTAAATTAGAAAAGTTCCTTTAAATTAATACAGTACATTTGTGCCCTGTTTTTACTTTTGTGTGTGTGTGTAGCACTCAAATATTGACTAAAATAGTCCCATTTGAATCATTTCGAACTATTTTAAAGTTTACTTTTCAATATGAATGAAAAATCTGTATAAAGCATTTCCATATGTGGTTTGAATCAGATTGGGAAAAAAAAAAATCTGATTTCATGTGCGTTTTTTTTTTGTTTTTTTTTGCTGTCCTGACTTTCAAAATCCAAAAATGTTCTAAATGGTCATTTTTGGAATCCAAAAAAAAAAGTTTTTTTGCTGACATTCTGAACAAGGCCATAGACTTCTATGACAGAACTGGACACTTACACCATACAAACACATCTGAAATAAATCCACTATTTCCATAAGCGCTAACAGGCCAATATCTCGAAGGAGGGTTTTTCTTTTATTGCGTTGATTGTGTTTTTGAGAAATGAGCAGGTCTGTGCTGTGTATAAGTCATTCAGCAGCCTTACCTGCATGACTATATTAGGATGATGTTATGTAACCCAGTTTTAGCTTGCACACAAATTTGCTCGCCTCCGAGGAATGTCAGCAGAAAATATTCTGGGTCACCTGCGCTGCGACCACATGCTCCCATGATGCATTGTGCAGCACTGCCTTTGTCAGAGTCAGCTGAGCGTGGGGAACTGCGTTTGTGCTGCTGAGACAGCAGTGAGATTAAATGGAGATTTTTGCTGAAGTCTCCAGATGTTTCTCCTGAAAGAAGACCCCAGTAATCTCATATGAGTTTCAGAAGAGATGTTTCAGACTTTGCTCAGATTTGGCAAGATCAAAGATCTCAGTTTGAAGTTATTCTGTTCATATTAGTCGTGTAGCTCTGTGTGTCACATCTTTTGAAAACACATCCAGGTCACATTTCACATTAAACGTTATAGTAAAAATAATACAGTTTATTTAAATTAGTATAAATGAATGACTGACTAACATTATTTTATTATTACATTTCACTTCAATCATTGCAGTCAAAACATTTTTTTTTTTTTTTCAAATTAGTATGCATGCATAAATGAATAATATATTGTAATTGTTTTTGGGAAACTGAATCATCCATTATGTTCCCTTTTTGTTTGTTTGTTTATTTATTTAGATTTACCATTAACGTAAAAACAATAGTAAGGTGAATAAATAAATGTGTTATTATGTGGCAAAACTGAATCATCCAATATCTTCCAAATACATGTTATGTATATATTTATTTCTGCTAATTTAAATAAAGTGTATTGTTTTTACTCTAATGATTAATGGGATCTGGACATTATTATTATTTTTTTTATTATTATATTTTATTTGTTTGTTTGTTTGTTTATTTTTGTTTAAACATCTAAGACTTGATTGTCTAAAAATTATTACTTATTTTAATCATGGGATAGTATATGACCTGAACATGTTCTTGACAGGTTTTAAGACATTCACTCATTGTATCTAAACAATTGTTTAGATTAAATTGTTTTTTTTGCCATTTTTTTGTTTTTTTAAGAGAAACATCTGACATGACTTTCTGAAAGAAATGATCTTGCACGGTTTTAAGTGTATAAACATGAACACGCTCACAGATGAGGCTTCGTCGCGGTTCTTTGTAAGAAAGATCACCTTCAGCGGTTCCTGGAGAGAGTGTAGATTTTACTCAGCGTGAGTTTGGCCTCATGGAGAGAAACCGAGGCTCAGATCCAAAACCGCTTCGCTGTCTGCTGCCTACAATGGGAACTGCATAGATGGTAAAGCCTCACGAGAACGGCAATTCACTTTTTATTCAAATAGAGTTTAAAGTTGGAATGACACTGAGTTAATGATGTAGTGCTCTTAAATACATAAATACACAGCAGTCTCAATTATTGAGTAAAATAGTCCCTTTTAAATCCTTTTAAACTATTTTAAACTTTAGCTCTCAGTATTGAATGAATAATTACATCTATACCGTATAAAGATATTGCTTGCAAGACTATAGTCAAAAATATAAATAATAAACATCACCACATTTCCCCAATTCATTATGTTAGGAATTGCAAAGATTTTTTGCATTATAAGTTTTGTGAGTGTTCTCAAATGCTTTTTAAATATTCAAATGATGTGCTATCAAATTAAATAAGCACTAATTTGCCAGTTTCAGAAGATAAATATATACACTAGATAAAGCCAGGTTCGAAAATTCATATTTGATTTTGTTGACATAATTAGAGTTAACAGTTTTACCGAAGGGTTTTTGACCATTTTATCACTCCATTAATCAGAAAATACTGTCAACAGACAAAAAAAATAAATGAATGAATAAAATCAATTATTTCACTAATAAATTATACAGTAAAAATATTTTCACTGTTTTTAGGAATAACATGATGTATAAAATCAGGCAAATGTCATATGAACAAACCCTTCTATACAATCCTTCAGAATATACTGTAGATAGGAATAAAACACATTTTTAGTGTATGTAAATGCTGCTGAAGATTGAGGAGAAAACTCATTTTGTGAAAATGGCCTTTAAAGATATACATTGTAATTGAAATATACAGATGCAAATAGATAAAGTGCAATAAAATAAACACTTAAAAGTGTACTTTGGATGTTTTCTTTCCATTCGTTATGAAGAGCTAAATAACCCTAAATCTCAAAACAGTGCATTAAAAAAAACAAAAACAATGTTTTCACTTGTAGTGCCGTGCCTTAAAACCTTTCTGCTGAGAAAACAGCTTAAACTGGTCTAGTTTCCCAACCTGGCTTAGTCTAGTGTGTTTTGGTGTCACTAGATTCTGGATCAGAGCTCTTGTGTGTGTTGTTTTCTCTCTCAGATGACCCGTCCTTGTGCAGGACAGAGTCTCAGGTCAGGCCGAGGTGTGTGTGCGTGTGTGTGTGTTTCTGCACGTCTGCATGCATTGTTTGATGAATGCGTTCAGCATGCAGCTGTATGAATCCTCCCTCTCTAGGGTTCGTCTCCCAGCTACTGTTTCAACCCAAGCAGAAACATGAAACACTCAAGCGGACTTGAGTCTCTCGTCTCCATATTCTGTGTGAGAAAATGAAGCATCAGGCTGTCAAACGTGCTGCATCAGTGTGTTTCTAACAGATGCAATAGGAACAAACCATATGATGATGTGAGGGGTCACTGGGAATCTTTGGAGTACTATACTACTAGTTTTGCAGTATTGTATACTGACATTCATTTATTGCATGTTGGAGTCTTTATCGTATTGCTGTAGACATCAGTACACACTACTCATCACTACTCATTTTTCTCATATTTACCCCTGATAAAATAATGCATGACCTTGATTGATTGATTGATTGATTGGCTTTTGTATACAATGTTCTATAGAATGTATACTAGAATTGATTAATAACAGGCCTGTATCCCACAATCCACTGCTCTTGTTCAGACATCCCATTTCCAGGGTGACAAATGAACAAAAATTTTACTTAAAAAAAAAAAAATTATTATGATGATGATGATGATTATTATTATTATTATTATTATTATGTCAGAGGTAACTGAACAGCATTAGGTTTGTTTGTTTGTTTGTTTATTTAATACAATGCATCACAAAATTGTCAGCTATAAAAAATAAACAATTTAACAATAACAAAATAAATTCATTGTGACCATTGAACAGAAAAATTTATTCTATTAAAATCTATTAAAAATAGACGAATCTATTAAAAAATCTTAACTCATTATTTGATCAGAAAAATTACGATTTTTTTTTACACATACTTCAATTTAAATATGCAAGATAAACAAGGTTTTTTTGTAGTGTAGTATACAACTTTTATTTATTTGTTTGTTT
Organism: Sinocyclocheilus anshuiensis; assembly: GCF_001515605.1. Lineage (NCBI taxonomy): Eukaryota > Metazoa > Chordata > Actinopteri > Cypriniformes > Cyprinidae > Sinocyclocheilus > Sinocyclocheilus anshuiensis. The sequence goes on from NW_015543492.1 coordinate 836,219, forward strand.
GTTTGTTTGATTGAATCTTAATGAACATCAGTATAAAAATGCCAGTATATTCTTACCATTTCACAATGAACATCAAGAAAACTGTAAAAGCATGGATTATAGCAACATTTCACATACTATTAAAAAAAGCAGTATTTATACTGTGCAGTATGCACTAAGTAGCAGACTAGTATTCATTGGAAAACATTGTGCCACTTGGGCTCATTTCCTTAAACTGCTGCATGATTGACTCAAGCAAACAGTGTACAGGTTCAGTAGATGTAAAGCGGCTGTTTTTTCAGTGTGAGTAATGAAACAGCTGGCGTGCAGCCGCAGGCAGAGCTTAAAGAAGTTACAGTTGGCTCTCACAATCTCATCAAATCTTAAGCGTTTCCTGAGAGATGGTGGCCTAAGCTGGAAGACTCTTCCTGTGGGCTCTCCAGCGCTCATAACAGAGCAGCACAACTGCAGGATTCATCAGGCGTATAGCTCAGACTCCCTCTTTAATATTTCACAGAGGAACACTCCTGCTCAGCGCTGTTACAATGCCTAATCACTCAGATCAGAGAATAAAGCTGAATTAAAGAGACAGAGACAGGGAAACCAAGTTGTACTTAGAGTCTGTCTGTGCTGTAGTTTTTCAGTGATGTCACAGCTGGAGAGCATGACATGTTGTCCATATGATACTACTGTACATTACTGTTACAATACAGTATTATTGTTACGGATGCTGTATTTATTAATTCATTTGTATTTTTCATTTCACGGGTTTTAATAAGAGCATAATAAACTGCGTACTTTGTTTGGCTTTAGTCTACTTTCATTGGGTAAGTTGTATAAAATGTTGTTGTATAATGTTCTTAAACTAATGGATATTTTTCCAAAACCATTTATTATTGCCATGAAATTGAGGAAAGGGTTTTATTGATTGGTGTTTGGACATACTTAATTTTTTGGTTGCTAGAATAAAAACATATAATAGTATGATAATCTGATATGATTCATAATGATTGTTTTACTAATGATTGAAACCTGTTGTTTTACATTGTTCATAACTAATTGTTGTGCTTGTTAGTTATTTGAATGCGGCCTTGTAAAGAATGTGGAGCATTTGAGTCTAGCAGGTACAAACTGTGTAAACATTATAATTTATGTTATTTGCTGTATATCTGTGTGTGTGTGTGTGTGTGTGTGTGTGTGTGTGTGTGTGTGTGTGTGTTCAAAAATTTATTCTATTAAAATCTATTAAAAATAGACGAATCTATTAAAAAATCTTAACTCATTATTTGATCAGAAAAATTACGATTTTTTTTTACACATACTTCAATTTAAATATGCAAGATAAACAAGGTTTTTTTGTAGTGTAGTATACAACTTTTATTTATTTGTTTGTTTGTTTGTTTGATTGAATCTTAATGAACATCAGTATAAAAATGCCAGTATATTCTTACCATTTCACAATGAACATCAAGAAAACTGTAAAAGCATGGATTATAGCAACATTTCACATACTATTAAAAAAAGCAGTATTTATACTGTGCAGTATGCACTAAGTAGCAGACTAGTATTCATTGGAAAACATTGTGCCACTTGGGCTCATTTCCTTAAACTGCTGCATGATTGACTCAAGCAAACAGTGTACAGGTTCAGTAGATGTAAAGCGGCTGTTTTTTCAGTGTGAGTAATGAAACAGCTGGCGTGCAGCCGCAGGCAGAGCTTAAAGAAGTTACAGTTGGCTCTCACAATCTCATCAAATCTTAAGCGTTTCCTGAGAGATGGTGGCCTAAGCTGGAAGACTCTTCCTGTGGGCTCTCCAGCGCTCATAACAGAGCAGCACAACTGCAGGATTCATCAGGCGTATAGCTCAGACTCCCTCTTTAATATTTCACAGAGGAACACTCCTGCTCAGCGCTGTTACAATGCCTAATCACTCAGATCAGAGAATAAAGCTGAATTAAAGAGACAGAGACAGGGAAACCAAGTTGTACTTAGAGTCTGTCTGTGCTGTAGTTTTTCAGTGATGTCACAGCTGGAGAGCATGACATGTTGTCCATATGATACTACTGTACATTACTGTTACAATACAGTATTATTGTTACGGATGCTGTATTTATTAATTCATTTGTATTTTTCATTTCACAGGTTTTAATAAGAGCATAATAAACTGCGTACTTTGTTTGGCTTTAGTCTACTTTCATTGGGTAAGTTGTATAAAATGTTGTTGTATAATGTTCTTAAACTAATGGATATTTTTCCAAAACCATTTATTATTGCCATGAAATTGAGGAAAGGGTTTTATTGATTGGTGTTTGGACATACTTAATTTTTTGGTTGCTAGAATAAAAACATATAATAGTATGATAATCTGATATGATTCATAATGATTGTTTTACTAATGATTGAAACCTGTTGTTTTACATTGTTCATAACTAATTGTTGTGCTTGTTAGTTATTTGAATGCGGCCTTGTAAAGAATGTGGAGCATTTGAGTCTAGCAGGTACAAACTGTGTATAGTGTAGAATGCATTATATCCAGATTCCTTCTTTCAACATCTGAAATTGCTTGTCATATGTTTTTAATGCATTACATTTTCTCAAGGTGTACAAGTATTATAAAGCATAAATGTGGCTACATTTATTAATAAGATCATACAGTGCATTGTAATGTGCATTAAAGGCATAATTAATGCATTGAAAATACATGTATAATGCATTATATATAAAGGCTTCAAGTAAAGTGTTAATGAGCAACAAGTGATTCTCCTTTTAGTGATAATGTTATATGCCGAAAATCTGAAGAAATTAATGTCAAATCACATTTATTTATACAGTGCTTTATGCATATTGTTTCAAAGCAGGAAAATACTGTAACATTGTCAGTGTTGTAAAGCTCTTCAATTATGAAACGAATTCAGTTTCAGCTGTAAAGTAGCTCTACAGAAACCAATAGTGACATTATTCAGTTCAGTTCAGCTGAATGTTGATTCAATTCAGTTTAATAACGTCAATGTCGCAAAGTTCATCAGTTATGAAACTAATTCAGTTCAGCTACTAAAGCAAATGTACAGAACACAATTATCATTATCCAGCTGAATTTAGATCAAATTTTGTTTTTTAATGTGTTACTGTATATAAGGTGGCTGTTATAGTAGGCTGTTAAATTAGGATGTGCAGCGATGTAGTTTCAATTCCTTCCTCCATAAAACAGTGACTGTAGGATGGCTGCAGTGGTTTTGCGTTTTTCTCCCGGCAGATGTACATAGGAACACGTGAACATGCGTGTTGACCTTTCATGGGCTCCAGGCGAAACCCGTCTGAAAAATGAGAGTCAACAGCCAGCATCTGTATGCCATAATCGACTGACTGTGTGTGTGTGTGTGTGTGTGTGTGTGTGTGTGTGTGTCCTGAGTGCGGTGTCCTCGTGTAAGTTGCTTCATGTCCAGACGCTGAGCTGCTGAAATATGCATACACCTCTCAGCATCTGTGGCGTCATCTGCTGACTGGAGCAGCTGAAAAACTACTGTGTTACAAAGAGAGAAATGGGACCATAAAGCGATGAGACAGTGGATTTGAGTTCTGAGTCCAATCACAACACTGCAAAAAATATTTTCTCATTTAGTATTTTTTGCCTTGTTTTCCAGTACAAATATCTAAACCAGGGTTAGTAGTTAACTTAAAATTATTTATTTAATTATGTATTTAAAGCATAAACTAAGCATTAATTCTGATCATTTTTTTCAGAAACCAATCTTAATATCTTAGGTAATTTTGCTTCTCTTAATTTAAGAAAGTTTAGATATTTATACTGGAAAACAAGACAAAAATACTGAAGAAAAAAAATCGTTTTTGTTTTTTGCAGTGCATTTGTGTCCAAGCACAGAAAATCACGTTAATTTCATTTTTAATTTTTCAGTTTAATTTCATTGCTCAGGGAAACGTGTTTCCTCACTTGGCATATGACAATACAAGCTTTGAATCCTTGAATCCTTTAAATGAAGCATTGTAAAAGATGTAGGAAATGTAAAACCACTGATTATAAGTAACATTTCACATTAGAAGTTTATTTGTAAAATATTCAAACACACAGTAAGCAGTTGTGCAATCTTTTGTAACATAAATGTTTCACTTTTAATTAATAGGTTGAATGCATCCTTGCTGAATACAAGTATGAATTTATTTTGGAAAAAGAAAATCTTACTGACCCCAGAATTTTTAATGATAGTGTGTATAATATTTTCATATCTAATATTATCCTTACAATATTGACTTAATTTTGTAAAACAAAATAAAAAAAATTTAAATAAAAAAATTAAACAGCTAGTTGCCAAAGCAATATTTCTCAATAACTCTCAATAACTAAAACTGAAATTCAATGTAATAACTATATAGATATTTATAATAAAAAAACAAATCAAAATTACTAAAACTTCAAAATTAAAAAGAAAAAATATTAAAATAAAAACATTCAAAATATTTATAACAAACTATAATAGTGTCTATATATATATATATATATATATATATA
>NW_015543492.1:840898-853037 GCF_001515605.1 Sinocyclocheilus anshuiensis
TAATATATAGTAAATATACTAATATAATACTGATCTAAATATTCTTAAATCAAGAATTTGATTTTTGAAATTTACTTAAGGAAAATGAACTTTAAACAAAATAACTTACTAGTAAATGAGTCTTTGTGTAAAGAGAATATATGGAGGTGCTTTTATATTTTAGAAAGTGGGTGCTTTGCAAGGGTATCATCAGGTTTACAGAACCTTGCCATCAAAAAGTTTGAAAAGCCCTGGTTTTATAGGAAGCTTAGACTGTGAAGGTTTAAAATCCTTGAGTTTGTGTTGAGTTCAAGCGCAGTGTCACTTCAAACATACTGACCTGATCCTGTTCACATCCATCTTCAGTTATTCATCTTGGGCGCAGCATATTCTTCAGGTTCAGTGAAACACGCAAAGATGTTACGGCTCAACCTTGAGCGTGTTCCACACGAGTGGATGTGTGTTTGATCAATGCAGGTCAGAAGTCTCTCATGTGAGTGTCTGATTGTCACATCGGCCACCGGCGCGTCGCTCTTGTAGACGACTTGTCCCTGTGGAGCGCAAACCGTGTACTGCATATGTTAATCAAACCCAATTACCCATAACTGAATGTCTCCATTTTGCTTCTAATCAATAGCGAGTGAAGGCACGACGAGGGAATAAATTCGCTGTGATTCCTGTAATTGATGGCGCCCTTGTCACAGAGGGAGAAATTAATCCACCTGCGGACCGAGAGGATCTTCATCGCCTGATTTCAATGCAAATCATTTTCACTCGAGCTGATTTCTGCTTATTGATCAGTTCAGTGCCTAAAAGAGATGCATTTGTCAAGATAACGTGAACTTGCTCTGGTTAATAGATAAGTGGATATTCATAGGAATGAGTGGGGGAATTAAAAATGCTGGGTGAGTGTCTCATGAGTCACTTTAATTGACTTCTTAAATGACTGTTTAATGAAGATACATGTGGCTAATCTCCCGGCCTACATGCTAAAACAAACCTCCAATCAGACTGAGTTGATCTGAATATAATTAATCTAGGAGATGCCTCAATACGATCAATAAAAACGAGAGGGTAGAAGAGTTATGGCCTATTATTGGGACTCATTCTCTGGAGTCATTTTTGATTTATTCCCTTGAGTTCATATTTTTCATGTTTTCTTTGAGCCACTTTGGTGTCTGAATGGAGTGCAAAAGGTTAAAGGTCATTAAGAAACCCAAAGTTTTATTTACTCAAGGGACTGCTTGTATATTTGACACAAGCACTTTTGTTGACGAAGCTCTTTTTACAAATGTAGAAATGTAGTCTGTCGAGCTACATGCTACTCCATTAAAAGTATTAAACTACAGTCAAGCTACCATTTAGAAAAAATAGTTACAATGAAGTACACTGTATAAAATTACCGTGAATTTAACGGTAAAAGACTGTAAAAATGCTACAGTAAAAACATGTTAAATGGTTAACGGTAAATTCCCCTACTATATACGGTGAAAAACTGTATTGGACATTACATGTATTGGACATAAATTTTACGGTAGTATATCGTTTTTGGAAGTGAAAAAGACATTCCCAGAATTCCCCTGCATTACATTTCAAATTTGATGTTTTTTTGGTTGAAATAACTATGTTTCTTCTTAGTTTTTTCTTATCAGTTTTGTATATTAGGGTTGTGTGTTACACCTAATGTTGTTAAATGAATGTTTATTGCATTATTTCAGTTTCATGTGTGTTACCATGATGGTGTTTAGTGTTTGTGTGAATGACACTGTGCACCTTCTATACATGTTATTATTTAAAAGCTGCTTGTGATGGGCTTTGGTTCATCATGTGACTTTCTCATCACCACCTGCATTGGGTGGTTATCAGTGTATTACAAAGGTACAAACCAGATTTCAGTACTTCAATAGATTGGTATATTAACATTATATCAGTTAATGAAATTACGGTATTTAACTGTAAATTTAAGTTAAAACCGTAAAACCTAAAACGTTGCTACCGTATATTTTACGGTAAAATTCTGGCAACCACAGCTGCCGTTTTTTTACCGTAAATTTTTACGGTAAAAAACTATGTATAACTATGCAATATAATTGATAATTCATAATTTAAGGGAAGTATTTGTAGCACAAAAACAATGACGATTATAAAAATATATTTTTTTTTATATTTTATTTTGACAAGATAAAGGCTGATTACCTGCAATAATTAATTAATAATAAATAATTTTGCAAGACAAATTTTACAACAAAATGAAATCCTTTTTAACACTATATAAGCATGTTTTTAGTTTTTGTATGAAATTTTTTTTTTTTAATTTGCTAAAAAGACTATGAAATAAAATTTGACAATGCAATTTTGTTTAGCAAAATCAAATAATTGGCTTTTATATTGTAAAAATTGTCAATAATAATAATCTCTCTCTCTCAAGCCAATTATGTGATGTGTTACTATTACTGTTTTTTTTCTTCTTCTTTTTGAAATCTATTACTGAAACTATTTAAGGGGCAATATATTTAATGTTTAACTATGCAATGTAATTGATTTTTCAACAGAATTAAGTTTGAAGCAATACATTTACACATTTATTTTTTTGTATGTAATTAAATATTTTGCTTTGAAAAGACACAAAATGCTGTGCACATACTTCAATTGTTGAATAGTTCATGACATTAACCAAATGATTAATTGTTGAATAGTTCATGACAACTAATCCAAATCAGACTTTCCAGTGTTACATGGTTGCAGAGAGAACGTGTTTGCTGTACTCTTAAGACTGTGTGGAATACAGTGTGACATAAAGACAGTGATGCAACATTTTATCATAATATTCTTGCTGTAAAAAGTAGCTTATTATTGGAACAGTGGCACTATTTTTAGAGCAGCTCACACCTCTGGAAAATGTGGCAAAGTTAGTAGCATTAATATTTTTTTTAGTTAGTTACTTACCCAATGTTTATAGAAGATGTTACAGAATGCATATTACCATGGAAAATGTGTTAAATGTAGCTGAGAGCACTAATCATATTGGCAGCTGAAAGAATATTAATATTAGACAAAATATTTAATAAGCACATAAGGAGTGAGGGATGTACGGTATGCGAGTTTGTGAATGGTTTGAATCCTGTGGAAATCTGATGAGTTTGTGTGGGTGCAGATTCTTAATGTGCCTCAAGGGTTTTTCTGAATAACTGTTCTCTGCTTTTTTTTTTTTTTGCAAAACCGTAAAACTGTGTCGGGAGAGTCTAACTAAAAGTATGTTGCAAAAAGTTACAACTATTTAAAGGGGAAGTATCTGCCTTTAGAAGAGGAGTTTGGCACATGCTGCTACAAATATTTTGCCACAAAAGTGCACAAGGAAATCTCTGATGAAGTTACATATAATGAAGTTATATATAGAACAAATAACATTTATTAATATATTGATTACATATATATTAGTGCTGTCAAATGATTAATTGTGATTAATCGCATCCAAAATAAAAGTTTTTGTTTACATAATATGTGTGTGTGTGCTGTGTATATTTATTATGTATATATAAATACACATTCATGCATGTATACATTTCATAAAAATATGTTATGTTTATATATTAAATAGATTTATATATTAATATAAATTATATTAATATAAAAATACGTGTAAATATTTTCCAAATATATACTGTATGTGTGTGTATTTATATATACATAATAAATATACACAGTACACACACATATATTATGTAAACAAACACTTATTTTGGATGCGATTAATCGCGATTAATCGTTTGACAGCACTAATATATATATATATACTGACTCGAAACAATGTGATGACTGTAACTGAAAAATAGCTGCTAGACTACACACAAACGCGTTGACTTTTTTTATATATATAATTTTACAATTCCTCTGTTTTCAGAACAATTAATCTGTTTTCAAAATAGTCTAGCAACTATTTTTAATCCGTATTACATTTTGTTTGGCAGCGGTATAGCTTTAAGTCCCTGCACAGACTTCCCTGTGTGTGTGTGTGTGTGTGTGTGTGTGTGTGTGCATGTTTATGTGCTTTATGAGGACACAAATTTGTATAATAACATGGGTATGACATACTATTAATATTTTCCCTTTAAATTTTAGCTTTAACATTTTGAATCCTTAGCTTTACAGGTAATCAAATGCTCTAATAAGCTTCTTTCTCTTCTGTAGCATTGGAAAGTCTGATTTATTCATTCCAAAACAGTTAATTTGAGTCCCTGTGCAGGATTTTACGTCATTTTTGTAGCAAAATATTTGCAGCAGCATGTTTTAAACTTTTCCTCAATCGGTGTTTCCCCTTTAAATACCTTTAACTTTTTGTTAGCAGCGTGTAGTGTTGATAACTAATTACTCAAATGCTAGCTTGACCTGTTTAACTGCTTCAGATTGTGAGTAGCTTGTAGCTTGACGCGTTACAGTTTCAAAGCAGCTTCCCCAGCACAACTCATGATGAATGACTCATGAAAGCATTATGTTTTTCCTAATTAGTTTTCAGGAATCAGTGCAAATGCTGCAAACTCGACGCAGTCAGCTGGAGGAAGATCAGAGATCCAAATGTAATTCAAATGCATCCATCATTGTAGTTTTCGTCTCTCTGAGGTCCAGTTTGCGCGGCCTGCTCCGTCCTGGAGACGGTAGAGAGAGGAGATGCTCTGTTTCCGTGCGACTCTGTGTGCTCAGCACTTTTCAGGCAGTGAGTGTAAGAGGCCCCAGGGAATGCAGCAGTTTCCTGTGAGGAGCATCGCCTGTCGTCCCCCTGTAATCGATTCAAGGTACCGCAGAACCATATTCTAAAAAGAAGGATATTAACTGTCAGCACAACCCACATACTTACACACACACACACACATACTGGAGCAGAGGGTGAGAGTAAATTGGCCCTCAGGAAAGCTCTCATCTTGCACGTTGCGGTGTGGTTTCGGGACAAATGAGCGACACTTTGTCCTGCCGTGTCTCGCACTGCGAACTCTCTGGATCGATAATTCTTTTCTCTTTGATTTAATTGCTTGTACTGTCCTTTCTGTTCTTCTGGCTTCTGCTGCTCTGAGAGCATTGGTAAAGAATCAGATATTTTAAAGGTTATAAAAGCACTTTCTATAAAACATCTCCAGCTCTTTGACCTGTGAGTTGCTCTGCTGCAGGTGTGCCTGAGAGAGATGAGGCCTGTTTCAGATTCTGAGGTCCCAGTTTGTCTGATTATATGGTATGGTGGTGTCTGATTGCAGGGTTCTGATTAATCATAGGGTTTGGAAATGTGTTGTTATTGTCGTCTTTTGTGTCTGATTTACTACGTCTCATTAGAATGTTCTGGTTTAACTAGTTTTTCTGATTGTACACTGTAAAAAATGATTGTGATTTTAACAGTAAAAGACTGTAAAAATGCTACAGTAAAAACCTGTTAACTGGTTAACAGTAAGTTTCCATACTATATACGGTGAATAAATGTAATGACATTTAATGTGATTTTACAGTAAAATACTGTTAAAAATAAGGTTTTTGGACGTGAAAAAGAAAAAGTCATTGTATAATTAACAGTGAAAAACCGTAAATTGACACTCCCAGAATTCCCTGCATGACACTTCATAGTTGATGTTTTTTTTGTTGAGATAACGTTTCTTCTTAGTTTTTTCTTATCAGTTGTGTACATTAGGGTTTAATCTTACATCTAATGTTGTTAAATTAATGTTTATTGCATTATTTCAGTATCATGTGTGTCACCATGATGGGGTTTAGTGTTTGTGTGAATGACACTGTGCACCTTCTATATATAAGTATTGCCCTCCTCAGGTCACAGACAAGCTGTTTGTGATGAGCTTTGGTTCATCATGTGACTTTCTCATCACCACCAGTTTTTGGTGGTTATCAGTGCATTACAATGGTTCAAAACAGATATTAGTACTTCAATATGTTGGTTTATTAACATTACATCAGTTAATGAAATACGGTATTTTATTGTGAATTTAAGTTAAGTCTGTAAAACCTAAAATGTTGCTACCATATTTTTTACGGTGAAATTCTGGCAACCACAGCTGCCGGTATTTTACCGTAAATGTCACAGTTTTTTTTTTTTACAGTGTAGGGTTTTAGATTGATTATAATGTGCTAGTTTTTATGGTTATAGTGTTCTAGGTTTTCTAATTGTACGGTTCTAAACTGAATGTATTCTAGTTTTTATGATGACAGAGTTCTAGTCTGATTAAAATGTTGCTTTTAATGATTATAAAGTTCTAATCTGTCTGATAATGTTGTCATGGTTCGTCTGATTCAGTAAACACTATTAAACATATTTTTGTACTTATATACTTATGTACATCTTTGTGTTATGGATAATCATCATTGCTAAATTGACATTTCAGTTCACCAAAAAAAGAACTGAAGAGTTTGCCATGGCTTCCCACCTCTAACAATGAGCCACACAGATCTAGAGTTTTTATTACATTTCAGATATCTGCTCTGTTGTATAGACACTGTATTTTAATAACATTCTTCAGAACTGAATGGCTCATAGATTTCTGAGCATTTGTATCTGTTGCCAAGCAATTTTAAAAAAATCAGCAACGAACAAACAAAAACAGAGAATGTGAGAGAATACTCTAACAGTGAAAATGATCTATCTGTCTATCTATGTATCTAAAATGTTCATGCAATTACAAGAATGGGCACCATAAAATTATCATGAATTGTGCTATATGACTCAGGCATATATCTTCTAGTCATATGCTTTGAGGAAAATCTTGAAACCCATCCTATTAAGAAGTAAAGATGTCTGATTCTTGAACGGATCATTCTTTTGAGTCAAATGTTTTTATTTGATCCAAAAAGTGGTCTAAATGAACTGTTCATGAGTCAGACTGATCTTATTCAAATTGTGGATTCAGTGAACCAATCACAGAGGTTGACGGCTCAATGGAAAGAAGATCAGTGAGTAATTAGTTCGATTTCTGTATTTTCCTCACACAAAACATCATTTGGCTTCAGAAGATTTGTAAATAGCACATGAGTCATATTGACCGTTATGATACTTTCACAGTGTGTTGCATCATTTTTGAAGCTTTCTGTCCCCATCCGTTCTATTTGCATGGAAATAAACAACTATTTTCACCAAAGAACAATAAGAGAGTGAGTAAATGATGAAAGATTTTATATTTTTGGTTAAACTAACTCTTTGAAGTGAACACACACACATAGATTATCAGCTGTGAATCTCTTTTTCTCTAAAGCGAGTCACTCTCTTTTTCTGGGATACTGTAAACCTTCACAGGGTCTCCCGCTGAGAGAGAGAGAGACGTCTGCACTAGTCAGGGCAATTTATGGGCTCAGGCCTCACTGAGTAACAACATACAGTGGGTACGGAAAGTATTCAGACCCCCTTCAATTTTTCACTCTTCAGCCAGAGCTACAAATCAGTGTTTGTGTGTGTGTTCACAAAAAGACACACACACATGCTAATGCAGAGTCCAGGTGTTTTGTGGCATCCTCTCTTCCTGTCCGTTAACATGACACTTCCTCTTTCTGCACTTACTGTAACTAAACTGCTAAAATTGACCTGTTGAAATCTGATCTTGACATCTAACTCGGGCCGAGCCTGGTCTGTTCACTGAGAAATCTCAGATCTGTTCTTGAATCTGGCCAGCTCAGAAATCTATGGAAGCTTGTTTCTGCCACAGAATATAAAAATTAAAAATGTAATTGTAACTTTTTATCTCACAATTCTTGCTATTGCGAGTTTATAGCTCACAATTAAGACTTTTTTTTTTCAGAATTACATGTTTATGTCTCATAATTGCAAGTTATAAACTCACAATTGTGTTTACATCCTGCAATTCTGACTTTTTCCCCCCTCAGAATTCCAAGTTTACATCTCACAATTCATTATAACATAAAAAATAAGAAAAATTTAATTGTGACTTTTTATCTCACAATTCTGATTTTTTCTTTGCGAGTTTATATCTCGCAATTGCAAGTTATAGTCATAATTGTGCGTTTACTAAGAATTTTAAAAAAAAATTCTCAGAATTATGGGTTTAAATCTTGCAGTTCTCACTTTTTTCCTCAGAATTCTCAGAAGAATTTCTCAGTTTACATCTCATATTTTTTTTCTGAGTTATCTCGCAATTTAGTTTTTTTTTCTCTGAATTCTGAGTTTACATCTTGCAATTCTTCTTATTCTTTTTTTTTTCTTTCCAGAATAATATAATAAAGGTAATTGCAACTTTTTATCTCACAATTCTTACTTTTTTCCCCACGCAATTCCAAGTATGTATCTTGCATTTGGGTTCTATAATTGGATTCTTATTGTGTATATTGGATTCTGCATCTCCTATACATCTACATAATTATACTCACAATTCTGAGTTTGTTAAAAAAAAAAAAAAAAGTCAGAATTGTGAGAAAAAGTTGCATTTAACTATTTTTTTTTTATCCCATGGTGGAAACAAGTTTCCATAGAAGTCTGCTTGTTACTGGCCATTAAAATCAAATTCATGAGCACAAAGAAATACAGATACAGGGACTCCAGTATATATGATAAAGTATTTTACATGCATATATGAAATACAGTGTGTTTAACACCCAAGCGACCTAATTTGATTGTAGTCTAGTTTTATTGCGGCAATAGCATGAGTTTGGCATACCGTCTCTGATGAGAAAACATGTGGAAGCTGCTTGAAAACAATCAGTAGTTTTTTAATTCTGTTTGTTGATATTGTGGCACAAAAATTACACAGTTTACTTTTAATAGAGCGAAAGAGAAAGAAAGCACAGCAGAGACTAGAGAAAACCGATCCCACAACAAGCCAGCAGAGAAATGAGTCAGAGGAGCGCAGAGATTCAGTCATTACTCTTCTTTCCTTTGAATAACACAATTAAAAGAGGGAAATTGTGCCGAAGCGCTGCGAGTATCTATTCGTCAGCCTAAAGAGCCTCTGTGCCTTGATAAAGACTGTGTTCAATCTCGCTCTGCAGGCAGGACAGCCGTATTAACACGCCTGTCTGTCTGTCTGTCGGTCGGTCGGTCTGTCTGTCTGTCGGTCTGTCTGTCATTCTGTCTGTCTATCTATTGTTCTGTCTATCTATTGTTCTATCTATCCGTGATTCTACATATCTGTCGTTCTCTGTATCATTCTCTTTCTTTCTATCTATTGTTCTGTTTCTTTTGTTCTATCATTCTATCTATCATTCTATCATTCTCTCTTTAATTCTATCGTTCTTTGATTCTGTCTATCACTCTGTTTCATTCTTTCTTTCTATCTATCTATCAATCTATCTATCTATCTATCTATCGCCCTGTTTATTGTTCTCTTTTTCATTCTGTCCATCATTCTATCTATCCATTGTTCTATCTTGTTCTGTTTATATACTTATAGTGTTTAAATACTATAGTGTTCTATCTTTCGTTCTATCTATTGTTCTGTCTATCCTTCGATCTGTCTTTCTATCCATGGTTCTATCTATCGTTCTATTTATTGTTCTTTCTTTCATTCTATCTATAATTCTATCTATTGTTCTATCTGTCACTCTCTCTTTCATTCTATCTATCATTGTGTCTATCCTTTGTTCTATCTATCATTCTATTGTTCTATCTATCGTTCTGTCTGGCTTTCATTCTGTCGTTTTGTTTTGTCTTTGTCTTTTTTTTGTTTTATCTATCGTTCTCACTTTCATTTTATCTATAATTTCTCTTTCGTTCTATCGTTCTGTCTATCTATCGTTCTGTCTGGCTTTCATTCTGTCGTTTTGTTTTGTCTTTGTCTTTTTTTTTGTTTTATCTATCGTTCTCACTTTCATTTTATCTATAATTTCTCTTTCGTTCTATCGTTCTGTCTATCTATTGTTCTGTCGATCGTTCTATCTGTCTGTCTGTCTGTCTGCAGTATGAATTTTCAAACTGGTGCAAACCCTCATCTACCATTGGTCAGATTATCAGATAGTCCCTCCCTCAACTCACACTATTGGTCAGTGTTGCCTGATTATGATGTTCAAACAATCAGAGCATTGTAATGAAATCACTGCAGAGTCACCGCGATACACTTTTGGTAGGATCATCCTACTAATGTCTTACCTGTAGCTGAGTCTGCAAATTAAGCTGTGATTCCAGAAAGCATTTTAATTTTACACATCATCTTGAAGTAAAGGCAAATATAGAGGACAAAAAATTGGATGTGTGTTAAATTATGGGCTTTAGACATTAGTGCTTGTAGAGTAAATACAGCCAGAAGGATGTTATGGTGGTGCACAGGAAAATTATGTTAAAGTGTCATTTTCTTTGAGAGTGAGAGAGAGATGCTTTGAACCCGTGATAAACTCTAGACAGACTGGAAACCCTCCAAGAGCTGCTTGACTGCTTTTATCTTTCCTGTCATAATTAAACCTGACTGTCCCTCTAATGACACATGACACTATTACAGTCATCCTGAATCTCACACGAGATGCTTGTGTCTGTCTCACACACGCTCAGTGCTTTATAGGTGAGCTGGAATAGATCCAGGCGCTGGGCTCACCCTGCTTCCCATTCTCTCATATTTTATTGTACTATATTTAAAAGCAGAACGCTCCACACATTAGCGCACAATGTGATTTTATTAGTCGCTGTACAAACGGTTCAGATAAGATACGACAACATAGAATAAGTGAGGATGTCAGCGGACCCGAGTCGGCCGTGTGGCTGGAGGGCAGATAATGGACAAGAAGCCTGGGGATCGATGTACTTGACTCATCCAGCGGTGTTATTTGAGCTAACGTCAGTGGAAAGCTGACAGTCCGCTCTAATGCGGCCGGTTCAAGTTGCAGAAAGCGCAGGATGAGCAGACAGAGGAGAGTCCATTCTGAGTTCAACCTAATGCACTCGTTCATTGAACAGCACTCGGCCAGACTGTAATTGAAGGAGACATAAACGGCCCTCTGCTGTCTGTCTGTCTGTCTATCTATCTATCTATCGCTCTGTCTGTCTGTCTGTCTGTCTGTCTGTCTGTCTATCTATCTATCTATCTATCTATCGTTCTACCATTCTATCTATCTATCTATCTATCTATCTATCTATCTGTCTATCTGTCTGTCTATCTATCTATCTATCTATCTATCTATCTATCTATCTATCTATCGTTCTATCGTTCTGTCATTATATCTATCTGTCTGTCTATCTATCTGTCTGTCTGTCTGTTTATCTATCGTTCTACCATTCTATCTATCTATCTATATACTGTATATGTCTATCTATCAATCTATCTATCGTTCTACAATTCTATCTATCTACCTATCTATCAATCTACCGTTCTATCTATCTATCGTTCTATCGTTCTATTATTCTATCTATCTATCTATCTATCTATCTATCGTTCTATCTATCGTTCTATCGTTCTATTTATCTATATATCATTCTATCGTTCTATCTATCGTTCTATCATTCTTTCTAACGATCCATCCATCTGTCTGCCCGCTCATCTTTCCATCAAACAAGTGTATTCTATGGTTTAATAAATAGTCAAATGACTGAAATAGCTGTGAAAGAGGTCACTGTCACATAAGAGGTCAGGTAAAAGATCATCGGTGCATGTACAGATGTTGACACACTCATTGACTCCCACAGCTCTTCATAATCCATCTTTAGTAGGATTGTTTTGGGCTCTGAAGGTCGTTTCCATCCATATCTCCAAAAGATCTGAAGGGGTTTCATTCCCGATCAGATACCACAAACAGTTTCTGCACCTTCTGCAGATGAACAGCATTTGCTGCAGGCTGCAAATTTGCTCACGATAATGTAAACCATACCTGTGAACATGTATCGTGTGTGTGTGCATCTCTGCAGCAATGAGCACAATGTGCCTGATCGCCCTCATCAGGGACTGTTGAATCGATCGGTTGGGAAAATGCTGAAAGAGCACTAGTTTCTCTGTCACACTTTCCTTCTCACTGGTCCTTAAGATGTTAGCAGCAGTGTTGTTTTTGGAGAACAAATCGGGCACTTCACATGTGGTCACCCTCTGATCTTGCTCCAGTGTTTGTGTTTGTTCCAGCTGTCTGGCACATGTGACGCTCCCCAAATATGGAGTACCTGCAAATCAATCTGATTACATACTGGAGCAAAATGGTCAAATTTGATTTAAATATATTTAAATATTTAAAATAATACATTTAAATATATATA